>NC_056735.1:437733773-437871273 GCF_019279795.1 Protopterus annectens
CTATCCCTCCAGCACGTCCTATTTATATCCGTGCTAAGGTTTAAGTTGCTTGCTCTAGTGGTTTTGGTGGATTTGGATTTTTGAGGTGGAGCATGTCCATTAATTCGGTTGGACATGGCCTTGTATGTCAGGCACATGTCACCTCTGAGCAGACGGTATGCGACTGAATAGAGCTGGAGTTTCTTCAATCTGGCAGCATATGACAGATTTTGGAGTCCCTTTATCCTTTTGGTGAGGAACTTTGGGGTCTCTCCAATTGCTGCAGATGTCTGGTGAGATACATCCCGAATGGGGCATTGTACTCGATCATTGGTCTGATAAGTGACGAGTACAGGGAACAATGACCTCACTAGATCTGGATGTGAATCCCTTCATGATCAGGTGGGCAATGTAGAAGGTCTTTCTAACCACTTTAGCAATGTGAGTGTCAAAAGAAAGGCCACTGTCAACCTGGGTCCCCAGGTCCCTGATAACCTCTTCTGTGCTTAGTGGATTGCCACCTATATGGTAGCTTGGGGTTACCTTGTTTTTCCCGAAGGGTATGACTATGCATTTTTTGGCGTTTAACTTCAGGCCATGGCTCTGGCACCAGCTATCTGTTTCCGTGAGTCCCTTCTGAAGGATATCTGTGTCTGATGCACTTTCCACTATGGCGCCCAGTTTGCAGTCGTCTGCAAACTTTGTCAGCCAAAGTCCTCCCATGCTGGCCTGTACATCTGAGAAGTAGATGCCAAACAATAGGGGGCCAAGGACCGAGCCCTGTGGGACACCACTTGTAACCGGCTTGGAGTCTGACACAGCGCCAGCAACTCTAACCCTGTGGGTTCTGTCCTTAAGCCAGTTTGCAACCCATCTTGTGACATATGGGTTTACATTTAAGCTGGTAAGTTTTTCTACAATACCCGAGTGGGGTATTGTGTCAAAAGCCTTTGCAAGGTCAAGGTAGGCTGTATGGGCTGCCTTTCACTCATCAATGGCCTTGGTGACTGTTTCGAAGAAGTCGACCAAGTTCAAAAGGCATGATCTTCCCTTGACAAAGCCAAACTGGGTCGGGTCCAATGTCTGCAAGTCCCCTATATCTTTGTTTATGAGCTCCATTATGATCCTCTCCATAGCTTTGCAGACTAGACTTGTTAAGCTTATGGGGCGGTAATTACCAGGGTCCGTAGAGGCGCCGCCTTTGTGGAGTGGGACCACAGTTGCCGTACGCCACTCCTTGGGCACGTATCCTGTGGTAAGGCTGAGATTAAACAGCTGCCTTATGTGCGGGGTTAATTCCTCATTTAGCTCGTGTAGCACACAGCCGGGGACACCATCCGGTCCCATTGATGCTGTGTTTTTAGCTTTAGCGAGAGCAGCTTTCACCTGCGCATTTGAGATGTCCGGGAGGCTACACTCGGCTGGGATAGTTATCTCTCCTTTAGGGGAGGGTGAAGTTTGCACTGAACCTGTCTGCCAGTATGTTGGCAATGTCTGTGGGTTCAGTGATTTTTGTATCATTTTGGACTAATTCTGAGCATATCTGGGAGTTTCCACCCAGGTTCCTAACATAGCTGAAAAGGCCTTATGATTGTCCTTTGAATCCATGGCAATTTTTCTCTCAAAATTGGCCTTAGTTGATTTTATGAGTGCTCGTATTTTTTACTAATAATGATCAGGGGTGACTTCCCTTTATGGATTTTGTTCTATCATGTAATAGCTTTCTCCTCTTATTGTAAAGTTTGTTAATGGCTGGGGTCCACCAGACTGGACGTTTGCCCTTTGTGGAAAGAGTCTTGGTTTTATTTGGGATTGCCTGATCCATGCAGTCCTGGAGGTGTTCATAGAAGGCATTTGTAAGGGCTTCCGCAGCTTGGGTTGTGGTTTCCTCTGGCTCAGGGGCCTTGAAGGATACTACACCAGTCTTGAGTAGTGTGAAGTTTGCTTTAGAGAAGTTCTTCACTGTGGTCTTTTTTGTTTGGGGTGGCGGCAGGATGTGGATTCTCTGTGAGATTAGTTTATGATCAGATCTTACCATTGGGGCATATACTTAGGTTGTGGAGCATTTTGTCCCCATGTTTGTGACAATGAGATCTAGTATATTTTCTCCTCTCGTGGGAACAGTGACTAGCTGTTCCATGGCATTTGAATTTATGAACTCCAGGAACCGTTGGGCTAGAAAGTTAGGGCTTGAGTAATGTTCCCAGTCTATATTCGGGTAGTTGAAGTCACCCAATATGATGGTGTTTGGAGATACATTTATACCCTCCAGTGTCTTCAGGAAGGCTGTGTGGGGTTCCTGAGTTTGAGAGGGTGGCCTGTAGCATGCTACAATTTGTAGAGCAGTTTTGCCTATGGTTAGTTGCACCTGGATGGTTTCGAAGCTTAGGCGTTGCCACCAACCTGGAGGTGTCGGTATCTTTTATGAAAATGGATACACCCCTCCTTTTGTGGTGTGGTCCGGGTTTTGGGGCGAACGCATGATATGAGCTAAAACCTAATAGTGCCGGGGTGCTCTCAGGAGCCTTGAACCAGGTTTCAGTTACAGCACAGACATCGATGTTCTCCATACTGAGAAGGGCCTCGAGTGCGTGCATTTTGAGATTTAGACTTCTGGCATTGAGCAGCATTACCCTCAGTTTCTTCCCATTTTGTTTTCTAGGGTGGTAGGTTTAGAATTTGAGCCTTGCCTAAAAAGGCACTATGGGGTGGCAAGAGCCTTAGCCAATATCCGAATCCCAGGGTGACAGGTGCAAGCCGTCCCTTGCGAAGCAGCGTGGCTTGTCAAGCATGTCGTCCCAGGCAGACAGACACTGGATCCCCTTTGAATGACACCAGACATTAAGCCAATTGTTAAAGCTGATCATCTTGTCTCTATATTGTGGCATCATTCTTGGTGAAGGAAGGATACTGCTCAGGGTCAGGGTCATACCTGCCTGGGCTACATAATCAGAGAGCTCCTCTATGTCTCTTTTCATGTAGTCCAGGGAGGTGCGTCTCAGGTCGTTCACACCAGCATGGACAATGACTGTGTCATATTTGTACTTGCCGTGGAGTGACCCGAGTGCTTGTGTTATGTGCCGGATTCTAAGCCCGATAGGCAGCTTACTGTCACCCTCTCCTTGTTCAGCCTGGTGAGTGGGACGTCAGTGTGTCTGACTATGGAGTCACCTATGACAAGTATGTTTGGTGTTGTATTTGGCCTTAAGGGCTGTGACTGCTTTGCACACTGCTTTTGTGGTTTATGTGTTTCTTGTGGGGTGTCTTGAGGTAGCAGTTGTTTGGGTGTCTGCTTTGGAGGCCTCTGCTGTTTAGGTAAATTTTTACTCAGAGCCTCCAGTATGTCTTTGTGTGTTTATGTGTTTGATTCAGTGGAGTGGTAGCATTATGTGAGGCTGGTTTTGTGGTGTGTGTAGTTGCCTTCTCCTCCTGTCTGGTCTTGTCATTCCTGAGTTGAGAGAGCTCAGCCTCCAGTTTGGCTAAATAGCTGCATCTCTCGCAAGTATTTGTGTTATGTGGGAGGAGGAGAGGGTTGTCTGTGTACATGAGGCAGTTATAACATTGCCTCAAGATTCCCAGATTCACCAGCTGGACCGGAGAGGAGATTGACAACTGACCTTTGGACATGCTAGAATAATATTGGGAAATCCTTAATTGAAAACAAGGGCCAGTGGGGAGTGAGGGTGTAGTGCTTTTAATTTTTAGTGCTGACTTATATAATTGCTTTAGTGAGCAAGTGCCAGGTAACTTGAGTGCAATGTGTTACAAGTAACTAAATGCAAAAACGACAAACAGTAACTTTCTTTCAAGTGAAACAAGGAAATAAGTACAGTAAGCAATGCAGATATCACTAGTGATCCACAGAAGCGCTGAGAAGTTGCGTATTAGGTGGAATTAGCTTCCAGGGAAATAACAAGCAAACAAAGAACAAGCATATAAACAAAGCTAGATTCAGCAGGCCTGGATCTAGTCTATGCTAGAGCAAACAAGGTGAACCAATTTCAGTAAGATACAGTTCAAATATTCAGGCACTATAAACCTTTAACCAGAAACTTCCCTGTGGAGCTCGCTATGCACCATGATATGGACCTGGTCCATGCCCGCTGAATGTGGTGTAGGACCAATGGATGAGGAGGTCCCATGTTGGGCCCCAGACATGCTGGTGCCTGGTGCCATGGCCAGCTGTAGTGGTATAGGTGGGTCCACTGGGACCAGCCTTCCCAAAAATGCTATGATGTTTAAATGTTTTCAGCATATGTCGGTTAGTAATAGTCAACACATTCCAGGATTAGTTATAACAGCATGCATAGATATTCCCATTAACACCAGATATGGAACAGTTGCATAGCAAACAGAACACATGCATGTATTGGACCACAGTGGTCATTACAACGGCATGCAGGTACATTGATGCCAGCATGCCACCAATGTGGGAGTACTTCAACATAGCACATGCGTAGAAGCAAATTTAAATACTTATCAAACAATAGGACATATGTCCCAGCAGTAGAGTTAAGTCAGCACATGCCAAATGAGTTGTGTATTTAGTTGATTGTTGCGGATATGGTGGGGGGAGAGAAATATGGCAATTAACAACTAGTATATTCCTGTAGTTTTAACTCTTAGAATAGCAAGCGTAGATCCCCTGGACTCGAGCCGTGAATCAGAAGCAAACTCGCCTGTTGCTTTTTGTCACACAACTTTATTCGATAACTGCCAGCACCACAAAGTACATCTAGTAAGAATGGTTGAGCGCTTTCATCTGCATTTACCAGATTTCTTCAGAACCATTTACCCTAACATGTCACTTCCTTTATATACACAAATTTTGGCCAAAAGTTAATTACATAATTGGTTAAAAACAAAATTGTTAATTAAAAACAAAATCACTCAATTGACATTTGTTGAGAATAAAAATACAATAAAAGTCACAAAATATGTATATTAACCACTGTCATAAAATGTACTATATACTAGTACTAAAGTGCTTTTATACAGTGCATGATACATTTCATTATTGGGTCCCTTATACTATCTACCCTATGCTAAAATTTTGAATTTATAAATTCATAGTAAATATATATAAATAAGTAAAAATATATATTGTGTGTTAATGTATAAAATATATATATAAATTGTACTCGGCTGATGAAATTTCCTTACTCTAACGCCAAAAAGGCTTGATACTTATATGGTCATTTATACCCGGGGGGGATGTGGCATCTAAACATATCTGCCACTTACTTTCTAACCAAGCTAAATATATTTTCCAATTTCCTCCTCTGTCATTTACCTCTACCTGGTCTATAATAGCAAATTTAAAACTATGTTCACTTCCCTTTTCTATAATGTGTCTACTTAGAGCGTTCTTAGTATCTCCTTTCCTAATACTATACAGGTGCTCGTATATACGAGTTTTGAATTTCCTCTCAGTCTTTCCTATATAGTATACGTCGCATTTCTCACACTCAGCAATCTAATGATTGTATCCCCTTTGCCAAAAAGATGGCAAAGGGGATACAATCATTAGAGAATACAGATGGAATGATTGACGGAGAAGGTGGTGGAAAAGTGTACAGAAGCATGCACCCCCCACCCCTGTAGACAACAGAATTAATGAGAAGGCGTCTACTTTTTGTACCAGTATTAGTATACCTGAGGAAAATCCAGTAAGGCATCCGAACATACATTGCTTTGAAGGGTTTAAAGTATACAACTATACACAAGTTCAGGTTACTACGGAAATTACTACATTGTTTAGCAAGGGATGAAATTCATACCCACAGTTAAATTTGATATTTTGATGCCATAAAAGAGGTGAAATTATTCTGTAGAAGACTTAATCTTGCTATACAGTTCAATCAAGGCCAGAATAAGGGAAAAGGAAACACTAATTGTAACAAGTTAACTAAGAAAAGCACGTACATTCCTGTATCTAACGCACAGATAGCTTTATACGAGAAAATGGTTTGTAAAGATTTACACATTTTACACAGGAATATAAAGAATAACAAGTTAGATTCCACAGCTAATAAGGACAATTTACTAACTGAAGAAAGGAAATGTTTAGAGAATCTCATTATGAATGATGAGATAAGAATAATGAAGCCAGATAAAGGTGGTGGGATTGTGATTTTTGAAAATAAAGAATATCTAAGTGAAATACAGAAGATCCTAAATGAATCTGGTAACTACGAACAAGTGTCGTTGAACCAAATAATTACAGGATATAGAAGGATAGATTTTGCTGTAGAGGAGTATTTATTAGATAGAAGAATAACCAATGAAGTATATGAATTTTCAAAATGATTTTCCATTATTATCTAAAATTATAGGAATACCTAAATTACATAAAAATCTGGAACATCCACCTTTTAGACCTATTATATCTGGCTCCAAATCGAAAACATTTAAGTTAGGGTAGACATTGACCGCTGGATGAAACATATAGATACTAAAGTTAACCACATAGTAAAAGATTCATGGGATTGTTTGAGCAAACTAACGGATGAAGTTTGGCAGGAGAATTTGATTTTCCTCACAGTTGATGTGAAAGATTTATTTTCCAGTATACCGGCAGATATTGGTCTTGAATATTTTGTAATAGCATGACCAAGTATTCAGGTTGTACTTGGGACAGGATCAACCTCATCATGGATATGATGGGGCTGGTCCTAGACCACAACTACATCTTCCACTCGGTCAACACTATAAACAAACTCGTGGTGTTGCAATGGGGCTTCTTGTGCCCCCATTTTGCTAATTTGGTTATGCTCGGTGGGAGAACAAGTACATCTTCCCAAGTGAATATTACCAATACATCGGATTATACACTAGGTTCCTGGACGACATGTTTATTTTATGGAAAGGTCCAGAAGAGAAGATACAAGAGTTCTTAGAGTACCTTAATAACACCACGAATTCCTCAAATTTACCTACCAGTATGACAAAGTGGGAATAGCATATCTGGACACTTGGATTAGTACTACAGGACAAGGGTTTGAGTCTAGAATATACAGAAAACCCACGTTTTCAAATGACTACATACATTATAGCAGTTGTCATCCTGGCCACATCTTTCGTAATGTAGTTAAAGGCCAATGCATAAGGATAGCCAGAATGTCATCGACTAAGGAGATTATGCAAAGTGAATTAGATACTCTTTTTAAGTTATTTTTAGATAGAGGTTACCCTAAACATATGTTGACCAACATTACGTCTTATGTTAAGAAAGAATGGGGTAGTAAATATGTACCACTACTGGGTACAGGCAGTATGGTGAGTACTAAAGTCCAAATAGACCGAGATAATAGAGTATGCATCATCAGGTTTAACCCCTATACCAACATTATGACAGAAATTTTAAAGAAACATTGGGACATAATTACTAGTAATGTACCTATTGGAAACATACTAGGTGCTAAAACCCTCTATAGTATATAAAACAGGTTTGAATTTAAAAGAATAATAGAGACTAAGAAAAAGGCCTACACAGGAAACAGTAGGAAGGGCACTACGAGTTGTGGTGCATGTAGTCAGTGTAAATATATTAACACAAAATGTAGGATGAGACTTAAGAATATTGTGAAATCTGTAGTATACCCTAAGAAGGGTAGTTGCAATACACAGCTTGTGTATATTGCTGAGTGTGAGAAATGCGACGTATACTATATAGGAAAGACTGAGAGGAAATTCAAAACTGTATATCTGAGCACCTGTATAGTATTAGGAAAGGAGATACTAAGAACGCTCTAAGTAGACACATTATAGAAAGGGAAGTGAACATAGTTTTAAATTTGCTATTATAGACCAGGTAGAGGTAAATGACAGAGGAGGAAATTGGAAAATATATTTAGCTTGGTTAGAAAGTAAGTGGCAGATATGTTTAGATGCCACATCCCCCCCGGGTATAAATGACCATATAAGTATCAAGCCTTTTTTGGCGTTAGAGTAAGGAAATTTCATCAGCCGAGTACAATTTATATATATATTTTATACATTAACACACAATATATATTTTTACTTATTTATATATATTTACTATGAATTTATAAATTCAAAATTTTAGCATAGGGTAGATAGTATAAGGGACCCAATAATGAAATGTATCATGCACTGTATAAAAGCACTTTAGTACTAGTATATAGTACATTTTATGACAGTGGTTAATATACATATTTTTGTGACTTTTATTGTATTTTTATTCTCAACAAATGTCAATTGAGTGATTTTGTTTTAATTAACAATTTTGTTTTTAACCAATTATGTAATTAACTTTTTGGCGCCAAAAATTTGTGTATATAAAGGAAGTGACATGTTAGGGTAAATGGTTCTGAAGAAATCTGGTAAATGCAGATGAAAGCGCTCAACCATTCTTACTAGATGTACTTTGTGGTGCTGGCAGTTATCGAATAAAGTTGTGTGACAAAAAGCAACAGGCGAGTTTGCTTCTGATTCACGGCTCGAGTCCAGGGGATCTACGCTTGCTATTCTAAGAGTTATTGTTGTTTTGTTCCACTTTGGTTACTATTCCTGTAGTTTGCATTACTTTCCTAGTCAGTACTGTGATCTGTACCTTACAGGTATTAGTACACTACCCTATTGCCTTAGTTTGGACAGTGGTATGGCTGTCGACAATGATATGCATTAACTGGTTTTACCTGCAGTATACTCCTCTTACCTGGTATACCTGTGGAGGTATTGTTTGTTAACACTACCTAACTGTTTCTACACATACTCCCAGATTCCTGGTTGATGTTATGCACACACCTGTTTCATCTCTTTTTGCACACACTGGGGATGTCTTCACCACATGTAGGTGAACCGGGACATATTCCGACTATTGCCCTCTGAAACGTTTATTGACTTCTCCAATGACAGGTTTGTTTTATTTGACATTTTCCAAATATGTACAGGTCTGACAGTCAGTTATATGACATGAAATGTTGCCTACATATCAGAAATTAGCACACTGATATGGCAGTGGGCAGGTTAACAGCCAGCAGATATGGGTCGAATAACTGGACCTTCTGGACATTTCTGTGCACTTATGGGGTATGATTGTGCATGCAGTTTACTACCACTCCCAGTATTCGAACCATGGTCATGTATGCTAAAAATAAAACACTGTCCATCACAGTTGGGTGTGCTATATAGGTATTGCTGTGTAACTCTTGTCTGATTTCTGTCTATAATTCTCCTGTGGTTTTACATTCTGACCTTGTAATTACAACACTCTTATATAGGATTTCCTAGACAGTTGTATTATGCAGTACAGCGTGGATGACAGTGATGAGTAATACTTTATTATTCTGAACAACTGCAACACTAACAATGCCACACAATACCAGAGTAAACAGTACCAGTACAGGATATCATTCTTTTATTTATAGGCACAGTGTTTGTATCTGACAGACCTGTGGGAGAAATGTTTGTTAGCATTACCTGCATGTTGCCACACAAATTACCAGCTTCCACATTAGTATTATGCACATACGTCTTACTCTGTTACTGTACACATTCTGGTCACAGCTTGACAACATGGGGGTGGAGATGGGTCATACTTGGCTACTTACTCTCATAACATTTTAGGGGGTTGCTAGATTGACAGGTTTGTTGTTATTGATGTCTGACAATCGGTTGCATGCCTTGTTTGCTGCCTAAATGTCTGGGATCATCCCACTGATTTGCCAGGGGGACAGGTGACAGGCAACAGCTATGGGCCAATTTACTGGACATTTCTGTACACTTCTGGGTTATGATTCTGCATACAGCCTACTACCACTCCCAGGATTTGAACCATGGCTGGGTGTGCAAAAAATACAACAGTTCACATCACAGTTGAGTGTGCTATTTGGATTTTGTTGTCCATCTTTTCTGTCTAAGTCTCTCTCGGTTGTACTATTTGACCTCTTGGGATTACAATGGTCATGTACAGACATTCCTGCACAATTTATTTATGTGGCACAGTGTGGGTAACAGTGCTTACTACAAAAGTACTATTAAGTGATTGCAACTCTACAGTACCATATGATACCAGAGTGAACACATGTAGTCCAGCAGTTAGACCTTTATTGTCAGGCTATTATGCCTTTATTTACATACAACCTATATGAGACTCTTCCTGCCATATTCTCTGGTGTATGCAGTACATGCCTTAAACAATACATATTTTATACAGGCAATTAACGTACTACTACAACTTTTAAATTTATTTACTATGACAGTACATGCAAGAGTATTACTAATCTGCCTTGCATTATAACCGCAGCAGTCTATAACCATGGGCTTTCTGGTACGCAGTCCGCTCACCTGCTGCTGTGAAAGACATAAGAGGAATATTTATCCATATCTATCCATAATATTCATGAGCTGGCAATTATTAAACAGGTAGTGGACTGATACTTACACATGGCTGGGACATCCCCTGTCCTCCTAGCCTCTTAGATCCACTGATCCAAGAGATCCCCCTTTCTCTGCTTCAGGTTGGTATAGTAATGCCTGACCTGCTCACCAGTTTGGGTTATGCCAGTGGCACTGGTGAGGTAACGGGCGAGACGGTCCCAGACATCTGCTTTGCATTGGGATCCCTGATACTGGCCCAGCAGCAGACTCTGGTCATGGTCTTTCACAAGGAGTCCTGCCATGACTCTGAACTCCTGGATGCCCCAGCGTTGCACCCGAAAGTGCACACCCTCTCCCATTCAAGACATTGTGCCTACATGGTGAAGCTATAACCAGTTATGAGATGTATTCCCACCTATTGGGTTTAAATAGGGCTAATTTCCCACACATTGCTGTGACTGGACCGTTTTGAAAATGCTAAGCTATAGGCAAACCTGCTTACCTAAGGCTGGCATTACTTAAAGGGGTGTACCAATGGGCAGACTGAGTTAGCTAGCCAACACATTGCTTACACCTACTAAGCCGGGCTATGCAATGCATGGCATTGCTTAATATTTAATTTGCATTATATTTGCATTGTGGCATTGATTTATTATTCATTACATGTTATATATGTGTTTGGTATCCATGATTCATGTGTATGTACACTGTATGGGGTCCTTGTGTTTATTAGGGGATTTCAACACTTTATTACAATGACACCTCAAATATGGGCTTAATGCAGTACTCCAGTTCAAATATTTATGCCCTGTAGTAGGTTATACAATGTAAAACTGCATATAGATTCCTTTCACATGTTCAGTTTGTATTTCCTATAGTGAGGATCTGTTTAGTGATACCTCAATCTTATGTACTGCTGTGATGGCTTAGTGGTTAACTTCTGTCACTATAGTGTACAGGGTCCTGGGCTGAAGATCTGCAAAGGCTGTTTATTTTGTTTCTGGCCAGAACAGCAGCTGATGCATACAGATTGATTAAGGCACTTTTAAGCAGTTGTAAGCGGGTGTGGACGAAGGTAAGCATGCGAACCTCCAGTTAAATATGCTTACAGAGTGTTAGCTTCAGTATTGCATAACCTGTGTGTGTGTTGCTTATGCAAATAGGCTTAAACCCACTTACCGCTCCTTAAATATGCTTACTCTTGTTTACTACTGTTTACTCCCACTTACCACCTCACTAATTTAGACAGTAATGTCAAATGCTTCTTGGGAAGGTGGTGAATTTTGAAACTGTATGGATTTATCATTCATTACACATTTTACCTTCCGTTTGTATCTCTGATTCCTGTATACATATACTGTATGAGGCACTTGTTATTATCTGTGGACTTTACAACATTATGACAATGACACCTCACATCTGCATTTAATGCAGTACTCCAGTTCACAAATATATGTTATGTCGTAGGTTGTGCAACAAAATCAATTGATCATAAAGTGATTTGACATGGAAAATGGATTGTATTGAAGTGGGACTCGAACTGGGAATGACTGCTCATAAGGCGAATGCTCTGCCCATTACACAATTGCTGTATTGCTTCATTTGCATATATCTTGCTTTTTATCCTCATGCCATTTAAGCTGCATTAACCGTAGCTAAGTGATGGGCAAACCCACGCACCTATTGTTAAATTTAATCTGTTTTAAAAAAAAATTCTTTATATTTAATGTTTTAACTATTGCTCTTGTAAACTTGGGGGATGTTGCTTGGGGTATGCGAACACCTATGAGCGGTCTCGCTCATTCTTATTCATACACTGCTGTTCTTCATTGCAGGGGCATGTATATTCTGAGAGCTCTGCTCTCAGACATGCCCCCTGCACTCGTACACCCTCCATGTCCATTTAGGAGCTCAGGCAGTGAGCCTTCATTAATATGCATGGCGCACTGCCGTCCTGCTCCTAAATGGCAGCTTCCGTGCAGGACTAAGCTAGTCCTGCATGGAAGGATAGTGAATCCGGGGGATGGTGTTTAACAAATGACTATATATAGATATATATCTATATATATATATATATATATATATATATATATATATATATATATATATATATATACAATCTCTCTCTTATTTTCTTTCTCTATTTCATTTAGTCTCCTAAAATAATTTGTTGAAGATAGCAGGCACATAGCATAGGAAGTATGTGCATCTGGTACAAAAACATTGTTTCAGTAATCTGTCTGATTTCCTTCTACCCTAATTATCAGAATTCTAGTGACCAATTTGACCAGATTTAAGCTACTTTTCATCTACTACAAAGAGAACCTCCATTACTTGCATGAAAATCAAATCAGTGTTATAATGGATGAGGAAGATGACAGTTTAATTACTGGATTCTGCTCTGGGGAAAATAGCTTAACTTTAAACTAAAGTTTTGTAGCTAACACTTTGTGGATAACAGATTGCAAGCTTGAGGCGCTAGCTAATTTGATTTTCTTTAAGTATATCTGAGCATATGAGTGCATATATGGGAAGAGTATGCAAGTCTTTCCTGTTTGTGTGTGTCTTTGCCTTCTTTATGATACATTTTCTTCCCATGCTGTTTAGCATATCAGAATGCATTGCAGTGCTATAGCTTTCTTACTGCAGTATGATATTGCTCCAAATGTCTTTTTCTACTCTACATGAATTCCTTAAGCAACTTTGCTTGTACCTGAAAATGTAATTTGAAACCAAATGGAACCATGTACAGATGGAAGTGGTTGTTATGCATGATAGATCTATATCAGATGATTGAATGGGCAAACAGTCGAAACCCATATGGTTGAATCCATATGATCAAAAATTCAGTCCGTTGAAAAAAAATTAAAAATGAAGCAGCACCCACATGCAACACAAACAATGCTTTTGCAGGGGCAAGCCCCCATGCACACTCCACACTCCCTACTAATTATATATACCAACTCCAAAATCACACTACATTGTGGAAAAGGGCAAATTTCCTGATCCCTGCTGTAATGCAATCACAGTCAGACAGAGCAGTTTAACGGACTGAACTGTTGATCATATGGGTTCGACCATATGGGTTTTGACAATCTGTCCATTTGATTGTTTGACAGGAACTCATACAGGACAGGTCAAAAACCTCATATCATAAACAGACAAGTAATTATTCCATGCAAATGAACTACCTCTTTCCATGAGAAAACAAAGGAAAAAAAAGAAGCACAAAACTATGTATTTCTGACAGTTAATGATAAAAAGAATATTCATTGTGAGTTGTGATTTAATGCCAAGGGTTATTGCATTCAGACCACATAATGTTAAAATAATGAAAGAGTACAGTGTGCATATTTATAAAAGCATCCGAATGTGAAAGAGAAATACAATAACTATTACTTGTTTTCAAATCACTAAGGATATTATTATCATTTTTGACTGGCTGCACAAAAAATATTTAAACTACTGAGTGCTACACAGCATGCGTCTGTTCCTAAAGTATTTAGCTCAGTAGATACAAAGTAATTACTTATTAAAATCACACAGGAGTTTGATCGACCTTTTTATGAAATTAAGGAACTAGATAATGGACAGAACAATAGTGCTTCTGCAAAAAATGTCTTCCATAATAAGTGCCTGGCAGGAGACTCCAAAAAGTAGCAGCAGTCCTGCTGATACAAGATGTTTATACCTTTAAAGGCTACAGGCTGTGTTGTTTTTCTTCTTGTGTACTGACTCATTTCTGCATTAATAAAATAAAATAAAAAAAAAATTGATGCATGCACTGAGATTTCTAAATGCTTATGTTAACCAGATTAATTGGAGCAAGGATATAACAATAAAGGTATTTCTTGACCTTCTTCTTAATGAGACATCACATTGTTAACATATAGCATTATTTCAGAGTTGTTTATTCGCCCCAATGTGCAAGGCATTTATGAATATTATTACATACACAGAAATACAACGTCCACAGCTATCATTCATGCATGTTCTACTTTCAACACTGTGCAGTGCAGCAGGTGCACTCATGCATGTCCTACTGTAAACTTGTCAAACACTCACATCTGCAAATGCATGACCAGCACATAAGCTACATTTTCTCCACCTTTACTTTTCTTAAATCAGGGGACAGAGCAATACGAGCATACTTCAAGGCCCATTGCATAACATGAATCAGATCAAAATGCAATGTCAATATACAGTATTTTTAAAATCTAGATGGAGTTGCATTACTAGCTAAGAACAACATTTTTCCATCCTAAAGTCTTTCAAATTAAAACATGAATATTAACTCAGTTTCTTCATATAGTATTATTGTTATGTTGTGTAGTTGTGTCTTTTGGCTTTTCACGGTTAGGGTTCGCCACAGCGGAACTCCGGTCCGCTAATGATTGGCAGTAGATTTTTACGTGCAGGGTTGCCAGCTCTGATGCACAACCTTCAACAAAGGTACGCCCATTCATGCATGACTCCACACAGAAGACGCTCTAGCTGAGAATTGAACAGGACAGCGTCTTACTGTGAGGTGACAACGCTACCACAGCACCATTGTTTAATAATGCTTTATTTACTGGAAAAATGTTTTTTACTCATTTTAATACCATATGTAAACACTGTCTGAACAAATTACTGCCAGTTGTATACCGGGACATCACAGAAGACTTTTTGTGTACACTGGACAGTTGGTCAACATTCAATAAATCCAACATGGCTTGCTAAAACCTTGTGGATGTTGCATGTCAGCCCACAGATTTGTATTCAGTAAGTGGATCTACCCGATGTGGAGAGACAGGCAAACACGGTAAACATCAGGGTATGCTAAATAAAGCATAAGCAGCTGAATTATATGCTAATGAACCAATCCAAGATGGCTAAGCTATTCAACAAGCTGTAAAGCAATCATGTACACTCAGTGTAGGTTTTGCCTTGTATTCCAAAAACTTTTTGGAATACAGCTACAGAAACTACATTAGATGGAAAGGATGCTGGGGCAGCTGCTGTTCTTCTGTATGTGTATCTGCAACAGGCTCAAGTCTATGTTGCTGCTGCTGCTGCTGAATATCTCTCAAATGTCCCTGATTTTCAGGGACATCCCTGATTTTGACTCAAATGTTAGCTCAGTCCCTCTTAATCCTTCCTAAAATGGTGACTTTTGGAGGAAAGTTGGCAAATTTCCCTTAATGTGTAATGACAATAATTAAGAGTTGTAGACTTTTTTACTTAAGAAAATGTATATTAATTCATATGTTGTGACTCTGTGACTGTCTCAAGTTAATAGCACTAATATTATAAAAGAGTCCCTGATTGTCCCTGATTTTTTCTGGCTTTGTCCCTGATTCTGTTGAAATTTGTCCTGGATTGGTTGAGAGCTAGCTCAGGCAAGAAGGAGAAGGTTGTTTAGATCTTGTTTAACTTTTCATGGTCTGCATAAGGTGGAAATAGTAGAGAGGTACAGGGTGGAGAGAGATGCACTCCAAGAACTCTGCAACCTCTGTCACCCTCAACTGAGAGCAAGGGCAAACTGAGGGCAACCAATACATGTGGAGAACAAGGTATGTGTACCACTTAGAATTTTAGCTACAGAAACCTTCCAGATACCAAAAGGGGACATGCTGGGGGTGTCACAGGTATCAGCATCCAGGATCCTACATCAATTTCTGAATGCTATGCTACAGCATGCCAGTGACTATTTATACTTTACATGTACCCCTGAGGACAGAGCTAAAAATATGCAGAATTTCTGCACCATGACACACTTCCTTGAAGTTTTGGATTCTATAGACTGCACACACATTGAGATCAAAGAAACACACAGGGAGCTACATTAACATAAAATGGTTCTACTCCATTAACTGCCAGGTCATGTGTAATACTAAAGGAATCATCCTGAATGTGAGTGCCAGCAACCACAGCAGTTACCACATCTCCTATATCTGGTACAACTCACAGCTCTACCAGAAGTTTTCCAGGGGTGATATCCCACTAACACATTTAATGGGGGATGCAGGGTATACACTTGAACCATGGCTGATGATGCCCACCAGAAATTCACATACACCCTTAGAGGAATGCTATAATGAGGTACATGCTGCTTAAGTCACTGTTTCTGAGCTTAGATGCATAAGAGGGAACCCTGCAGTATAATTCCAGTAATTGTGCTGAAATTATGACTTATGACTATCTGTGATATCCTACACAATATTATCATGAGAAAACAGCTGCAACAGGAACACCAAGGGGAAGGAACACACATTCCACCACCATTGACTAGGTCACAACAGCTACATGCAGGTGAGGAGTCAGAGGAAAAACCACCAGCTGCTGTGGGTGTAGGCAGAGATAGAGGAGTGCACAATATGCCATCACCCTGTCCAAGAGGAAATGGATCGCTCACATTCTGACCATTTCAGGGATGCAACTTTCAACCTATGCACATACATAAAATTGATGCCAGGCAATGCTTACAACCTCTACCTACTCATGTAATGGCTGTGTACTGCCAGCATCAAACAGAGTTAGCCCTGAGTGACAACAGCTGCAACTGCAGGAATGTCAAGGTAAGTGTTAAACCTGTAACAGGAAAATAAATGTGTAAGAACATGAATGAATGACAGATACTTGCATGCTGTTACTTGAAAATGTACCTAAGTAGAATGTGTGTGTTGTCCAGCAATGACATCAATATGTGACAGGATTGACTTATGTAGATAGATTTCTGTCATTTATCAGCTAACATGCCTCATGCATATTAAAGAACTAGACTAGAAAAAGCAGTCCAAAGTCTAATTATCCCTACATTCTCACAAGTGAAGCAGTAAGCCTCACTAATGTATCAGTGATTTCAAGGTAATAATCACAGCATAAAAGGCTCCAGGAAATCAGTAAAATTTTCAATATAATATCACCAATACATATATGAAGCACTCAAATAGCTATGCACCCTGTACATCAGATAAAATGCATACATATCTCTGAAACCAAAAGATAGAAAAAAGGAGATGGCACATTTATTATCATTTGCACATAGTTAGGTTTGTCACGGCAGGAGGCCATACTGACATAAAAGTAGTCAGTGTGTGTGAGCAAGAAAGACAGGCAGGCAGAAATGTAGCTAATTATCAAAAGGCCACAGAATGCCTCATGTACTTGTTATGTGCAGGTATCTGTATGGGCACTCAAAGTGAAATTTGTGTGTGAATGTCTGCATGAACACAGCTAAGTCCTTTGCAAGCTGTAAATCCTTGCATGTTGGACAGGTGTGAAATGTGCATGGTACAGGTGTCAGTTCATTGTCATTGCTCCAGTCCATAAGAACTGGCTCTGCCAGGAGTTGCACTGGCATCTCCATGCCCATGGTCAGATCTGGTGTTGCTACTTGAATGTGAGCGATTTCTGCTGGCTGAGCTCTCCTCATGATTATGTCCAGGTCCACAACCCCGTGGCCTACCACGTCTGGGTGTGGACACCTCAACCACTGATGGAGAAGTGAAATTAGTGCCACTACCGGATCAGGATCAGGCACAACCACATTGGCTAACAGAAAACGATGTTTCAGATGTATGGCCATGTGGTTGCTAGCCCTCTCCCATCAAACATATTATTACAGACACCACCCATTCCATTGTGTCATTCATCAAATCCATTGAATCAGCCACACAGTGGAGGCAGTCGCACACATCAGCTTGTGCCACATTTAGAACACTAAGCATGCCCTCAAAGACACTAGTGGAATGTGCCTGTGCCTCAATGACAGCCCTAAACATACATTGAGTGGCATGTAATGACACACCAGGATCAGGACTGGGGTGGACAACAGGCGTTCTCTGAGCACCCCTACCAACCTTCCTGTGTAGCACCTCACCCACACTTTGGCTATAGCCAGAGTCAGCTGGCACTGAAACCACTTTAACCACACTACCATGGTCAAGTGTCTCACCCTCCACTTGTTCAATATCTGAGGGCTCAGTGGAATGGATATGCATATGCATACTGACTGTGCCTGAAGGAAATCCAGGGGATGTGTAAGTCACAACCTCAGTGTTAGATTCAACCTCTGCACCCCCCGACTGTGCATTGCATCCATTTCACCAGACTCATCATCACAACCTACCGATACTCTGACATCAGGTTGTAGGATTCCTACATAGGATCACCTGTAATAATAAGCAGCAAACAGAGGAATGCAATTACTACTACACTAAATGTTAACTCAACATAGATGAAGAAAAAGTAAAACTGGTCAAACAACTTCAGATGGTACAGCAATACAGACACTCATTATACTCTCCTCAAACATGCATATAATTATATATCTAAATAATGCTTTAGTAATAAGCAAATAAACATTTACTTACCATGTGCAGATGTCTCCATACTTTGCAGGGAGGATGGTTCTGGAAGAAATGAACCAAGGAAAGGATGGCAATTAAGTATCACAATGGGAATAATACAGAGGACAGTGAATACACAATTACCTATATTTCCTATAAGAAATAACTGTAACTGAAACTTGGCTAAGACATCCACCCACATCCATTTGTACTGAACAACTCTCTTGTATAACTGTATAACTGTATAACTGTGTACATTATCAATAGGTACAGATAGAAAAAATGTAACACAGGAAGTAGTAGCCAAATTACATATTTTGCTCTACAAGTGAATATTAATGTTGCCATATGTAAGTTTACCTGGAAGATGCTCCTGGGACACACTTGTCCTCCCAGCCACATCAACACTGACATCAAGCACATGGTGAGCTGGCTCCCCTGAGCTGTCTGGATCTCTGACAGTGGAAATAAACTCTGCATTTGGTGTCAGTGATGACTTGGTAGCTGTTCTCTGGTAACTGCAGCTGCCTTCCTCTAGCTGATGAAATCATATCAGTAGCCCGACGCCACATCTGCAGCTATGACCACCAACTGCATTTACATTGACTAACTGGTTCTAAATATCCTTTCAGGCAGCCATATCCCCATGGCCTCTCTCAAGCAGAAAGGATCTGTGCTGCCTCAGAGCATATATTATGGCCTCATTATAAGCATCACCGAAAGGTTTTTTTTGTGGATTTGTAGGCTTGGGTGCCATAACCCCATGTGACATAAAACAGAAAAGGATAAAACAGATAAGTATCAAATAAGTAATGTATTTGTTTAAAAATAATCAGTCTGCGTACCTTTAGTCAACATTAAGCACTTGAAATATACTTTTCATTTAGTATAACTGAATGTTAGGTAGTTGTTCTATTTCACCCTTCCACACAAAGAAAGGTTGGTACAAACAGAGGAATACCACATAAGTAATGTATATATGTTTTCAGCAGAAATATCAGGATGTCAAGACATTTTCAACAGAAAAGCACTTAAACACACTTCTGCTTTTGGAGAACAGAATGGTAGCCCCTCCACCACCACACACACACACACACACACACACACACACACACACACACACACACACAAAAACAAAGGTTTGACCAAAACAAGAAATACATAAGTAATGTATATATGTTTTTCACAGAATTATCAGGATGTCTACACTTTTTCATCTAAAAAGTAAATTTAGGAATGTCAGTCACTTCACTGTGCCCAACACTCCTGTGGAGCTTGCCTTGGGCCATCTAAGAAGCATAAAACCAGGTTAAGCAATATGTACATTACATTTCTCTCCAATACCATAGGATGTCAAAAAAGAAAATGTTAAGAACATTATTGTGCTGAAAGTATAACCTGTCAGACAAATGTAAATACCTGCCAATACTGCCTATGCCAACACTGAAGAGTAAGAAGTGCATACAGATAGTTTCATTTTCCCCTGGATATATAAATGCATTTGTAACATTTTACAAAATATAAAATGCCTTTGAATAATACAAGCACATCTTAGCAAAATTAAGTTTTTTCTACAGAGAAATCACCTTCAAATGAATACCAATATTCTGCTTTGAAGAAATACAAAAGTCTCCTCGCCTTCAAGTTCTATAGCTACACTGTTACCTTTTTATAGTGCAGAGTCAGCCCTCTGAGCACTGTGAAGATGCAAATGAGGTATAAATGCATTAGAATTACTGAATACCAAACTTTTATCTTCATGTAGCAGATATAAAGTAGGCTCTACACCATTGTTAGGTCTTAATGGCATGCAAATATGAATGATTAGTTTGAGAGAAGGAAAACACAACAGCAATCGAGACACCTTTTCACTGCAGTGGCTGTGTCAGTGAGGATGCACTTACAAAGTGCAGAACTAACTTCAGTGAGCTTTAAAAAAAGCAAACACCATACATTTATAGTCCTTTGCTCATAATAGCAAAACTCTTCTGCTTTTGTTGAAAACTGTTGTTCACTGTTATAGTATTAGGATCTCAAATAATTTTGAGATGCCAGCTTATGAAATCTTCCTTGAGTGGCATGTGGGAACAATCTATTATAGAATGCCAGTGACTGAAAGCATGAATACAAAGCTGCAATTAAATACAATGCTTGGCTAAGAGGGCATCGGTCAAGATAAGATAGTGTTTATAAATAATTCCTCTCTTTATCAAGGCAGAATTATCAATATTAATAAATATTTATGTTAAAAATAATTCTTCTAATAGTCAGATGTCAGATGTAAACTGGCTATAAGCCTTTGCAATGGTTCTTAGAACTGCTGAGCTCAGCCTGCTGTATTAGGATACAAATAGCATGGAAAGGTCACAGCAGCCTGGAATAAGGGTCACACACTGACACACACTGATGTATTGTAACAGCAGGGAATGGCTCTCTAGTAAAAGTTTCATAAACATGTATTAATCAGTAATTTTCAATTTCTATTAAAACATTCTTAAACCATATGTGTAAAGAATAAAAAGAAAGTAAACTACTCGATTTGCAAAATGTACATATATTCCATAAACATCAAAGAATCAGAAAATGTATATTATTCTGTTTCATACATTATTTATAGAATGACTGACAAGAGCAGATGTTGTGCCTTGCATACATGTGGTGCAGATTTTCTATGAAGTTTTTATTAAGCTTTCGTATTACTTTGTAAGTTGCAAACTTTCATTAATTCTGAATTCTTCAAAAGTAATAATAATGTAAATATTAACTGCAGCTGTAGCAGCAATAAATAATCTTTCTTATTAGAAAGATTAGATAATTAGTAAGAACATATGATGATAAAGCTGAAACAAGAAATGCTTGCATCTGTACTTATTACAAAAAAAGAAAAACGCTGTCATAGTAGCACTTTTAAAATAACTGCATGACCAAGTCAGGATACAATGTTTGTCTAAGAAGGCAGGACTGCATCTGTCAAAACAGTATAAAGTGTACTCACTTGTAATCTTTATCAGATACATGCGAAATAAACTGTACTGACCCAACTGAGATGCCTTGGTTTGTGTATAATTTATTTTTCCTGTTTTTTTAACTGCCTGTATTTTTCTTCCTCATAGATGTAGTGATTGTACATACTTTTACAGATTTTGCTGATGAAACCCAGGAGGTATCAAAGCAGAAAGTGCAGAAGTTGAAAAGTTGAAATAAACTTGAAATACTGAAGAAACGTTGGGTGAAGGAAATAAGAATCCAGGGGCTGGCTCAGATTTCCTGAGTGGGACCCATCCGTAGAAAGGGAGGTGGAAGAAAAGGCTGACCAGCGAATCCCCAAGGAGGGGCTTCCACACTGCTGATAGGGTGAAGTCCTACCTTTCTTTTACTTGGTAATGTAGAAAGCACTAAAGACTTTGTTCTCCTATAGCTAAATGTGTAATCTGTAATTTATGAGGCATGCAGTTAAAGGAATTTGCATAGGAATAAGATTTTTAAATGTGGGGAAGCAGGGCATCACAGTTGTTATTACAACCATAAACAAGACCTGAAAAGCTGAATTATAAAAAATAATAGTATTAGAGACTTAAACCAAGATATACTGAAAAAGAACCTGTAACCAGACCTAGAAAGAGATATTTATTAAGATTTGCTAAACCATTTCAAGAAAAAAGTCTCAAGAGAAATCTGAAAGTGTTACTGAATCATCTCAAAAGGAAAGATCTCAAGAAAAATCTAAAAGATTTTTTTCATTCTCTAAAGGAATTGTTGTTGTTTGTCTTTCGGCTTTTCTTGGTTAGGGGTCACTACAGCGGAACTCCAGTCCGCTAATGATCGGCAGTTGTTTTTTATGGTGCCGAGGTGCCAGCCCGGCACCCAGCCTTCAGCAAAGGCACGCCCATTCAACGCATGTCTTTCGAATGCCCACTCGACCACGGGGAGGACATGCAGACTCCATACAGAAGGAACTCCCAACCCAAGCTGAGAATCGAATGGGAGAACCTCTTGCTGTGAGGCAAAAACGCTACCGCTGCACCACCGTGGAAGTCCATGGCAATATCAAATTCTAAAAAGAATATCCCAGATAAAGCTAAAACATCAAGGTTAATTATGTCTCCTAATTTTCCCACATTTGAAGAAATTATAAACCAAGCAGATAATGAAGGAAGTGATAATTCAGACTGGTGATGCACAATTTGTATTAGATACTATGCATGAGTGGGTCAGTCAGAATCAACAAAAGTTAAGGTAAAAAGAGATACCTGAAGGATGGAAAAAGAGAAGTCCTATTCATAAACTGCCTTCTTTGATTTATGAATTTACAGAGTGGGAAAACCAAGTCAGAATAAAAGAGATTTTAAGAAAATAATCATTCCCACTCTTTTACAACAGTTTTTTTCTTTTTATGTGTGTGTACATTATAACAACACATGACTATAGAAACTTTGTCAAAAAGATGTTCCCACTTACAGAAATGTGTAGAAAAATCAGACAGGTAAAAGAGACACCAGATGAACTTAAAGTTTTACATAATGAAATTAAAGAAATATAACAAGGCCAGATGCTCAGATTTGGGGAGGAGACCACTTAGATACGTATTTAATAGATACAGGAGTCGCAGTTAGCATTACTCCAAGAACACTCCCAGGAACAAGAACGATAAACTTGCAAGGACTGGGAGGAGAAATCTCTCAAGCTCAAGTAAGTCTCCCTGAAGAAACAAAGATAGGGGAAGATACCTTCTAGCATGCATGAGTATCAGGTACTCATCTATAAAACATCATTGGAAATGACATCTTGAAACAAATAGGTTACATTATAGATTTGTGTAACAGAGAATTAGTGGACCACTAAATGAAGTATTAGTAATTTCTGAAGCTTTATGCAAATACAGTGTCAAAGATCCAGGACAGTATGATTTAGTTTAGTTAATAAAAACACCAAAGCATGAGTTGGCTCAGCTAATTTATTGCTATCAGGATATTTTTGCTGAACATAGGAATGATTGTGGACAAGTCCCTAACGTTATTCTTAAAGTAACAGGCAGTCCCAAGAAACCCATAAAACAATATCCAGTAAAGAAAGATGCAAAGCAGGCAATACTAAGTACTGTGAAAGCTTTAGAACCTCAAGGGGTGGTGAGAAAAATTAATTCACCAGCTAACAGTCCATATTGGCCTGTATAGAACCCAGATGGAAACTATCATACATAAAACTTAATAAGGTGATACCTCATTCATTACCAGTAGTAGGAATCATGCCTGATCTTATTGCTCAGATTCAGGAAAAAATTTAATTTTTCTCCACATTAGATATGAGTAATTTTTTTTGGAGTATTAGTCTGGATAAAGACTCACAATGGAAATTTGTTTTTACTGTAGAAGGTCAACAATATACTTGGACAAGAATGCCTCAGGGCTTTCATAATGCTCCAACCATTTTTCATCATGTAATACAGGAAATGCTAAAACCATTAGACTGCAGACCTTCTGTTATTCAATATGTATATGACATACTTGTAGGGAAGGAGACTGAAAAACAGCACTTAAATGCACTGGCAAAATTTTTCCCAGCAATAAGACAAGCAGGAGTACCACTGAACCCTAAAAAGAGTCAGTTTATGAAAAATTATGTTACCTTCTTGAGTGTCATTCTATCAGCAGGACAAAGAAGTAAAGATAAAAAGCAATTGATCAATCAGTTAGCAATTCCAGTTACTATCAGAGGGTTAAGGCAAGCATTAGGAATCTTTAGATTCTCAAGGAAATGGATACAAGATCATGCTGGAAAAACAAAACCCTTGACTGATATGCTTAAAGGAAAAAAGAGATGAACCTCTTAATTGGAATGATGAGTCACTAGCAGCTTTCTCTAAGGTTAAAACAGAACTCATTTCTGCACTTTCTTTGGATATCCCAGAAAGAGATAAAGAGTTTATCATATAGTTCAGACACAATGTTCTAACTACGATGGCCATAGTGTTGCAAAAAAGAGACTCTTAGTATCAGGTTTTGGGTTATTATTCCCAAACTATGAGTCCAGTTGAAAAAGGAATGAGAGATTGCAAAAAGCAAGCCACCATAGCAGAATCCTCTACTGAAGTGACATGCCATATGATTCAGGGCTCTCCAGTTGTGCTACAGACCAAACATACCCCATTGGAATACATGTTGGAAATAAATCCAAAGGGCATGAATAATGCATGAATCGGTAAAATCACTGCAAGTTTTGTAAGTCAGGAAGGAGGAATTAGAGTAGAAATTCCACAAATTAGGTTTTTACCAGGACTGTTTAATTACCAAGGAGAATCTCATAAATGTCCTGACTTGGAAAATGAACAGGAACACCTATTGAAGGAACACCAGAATTGTATACAAATGGATCCAGATACTGGAGCTCTGAACAAGGGTATTTTATAACAGGATGGCCAATACACAATGCAGAGACAAAAGAACAAAAGAAAGGCAGTCTCCCAGGGGGATGCTCAGCAAAAAGAGCTAAACTAGAAGCAGTTAAACAAGCTTTGCTATTGCCCAGACCTGTAAGCATTTATACAGACAGTGAGTATGTAGTCCGACTTTTAACATCATCTCTTCCCATTTGGGCAAGGAGAGGTTTGATTACAGTTGATGGTAAACCAAACAGTCGTCAGGAAGTGTTAACATTAATTTGGAGTTTGATAAAAGATAGCAATCCTTCTACAGTGAGTACAAATAAGGTCAAAGCTCACACCAGAAATGAGGTGCACAGTCTGGTTAATAAAATAGTAGACCAGCTAACAAAAGAAGGAGCCCTTGACTCTAAACAAACATATCCAAATACAATACTGGGTATGGGAAGTAAATATCATGGAAGAAAAACAAACAAGGGAAATGGTACAAAATATTCTGAATAGGTGTCAAATACAAATGGACTTACCTTTAAATCCTTTATCTTTACACTGCACAGCTTATTTTTGTAAAGATCAATGTACAGAGTATGAACGTAGAGAGGTAAGTGAGGTAGGTAAAATCACCCAAATCCAATGTAATGAGATTATCATAACACCTACTGTATGTGGATTAACAGTTCTAGGAACAGATGAAATTAAGCTGTTATGGGGTCCTGGATTTGAACAAAGTGCTCATATGACCTTAAATGCAAAAACAAACAAAGATAGCAGTTAGGAAGCATAGTAAAAATTCTGAGACGACAGCAAAACATCATCAAGAAAGATAAAATAGAGGAATTTGAAATAATACAAGGAAGTTAATGGAAATGGGTTAGGTTTCCAGAACTTTGGTCAGTACCAGGAGAATTAAAAAAGGTCCTTTATATAGAGTTCAAACAATTGAGCATGTAAAAGGAAAAATGTTGTTAACTTATTATCATAATTTCCTAGGTCACCCAGGAAGGGAAAGATTACAACAAAGTGTTAGTTCTTGGTTTAAATGGGAAGGAATGACAACAAACATCCAAAATCATATAGATAGATTCATCGTATGTGCCATGCACAATGTAGGAAAACAAAATAGAAGAAAGCAATATAGACCCCCACAAGCATTGGGACCCTGGGCAAGGGTACAAATGGATTTTGTAGGATCTCTTCCAACAGCACCAGGAGGATTTTGTTTCTTACTTACTTTGCTAGATGAATATACTGGATGGGTAGAAGCTCATCCAACAAAAAAGGGAGATGCCAACACAGTAGTTAGAATAACAAGTGAAAGGATCGTTCCAACATGGTGAGTATCCCGAGCAATGCATAGTGACTAAGGGAGTCACTTTACTGGAAAAGTGACAAAACAAATGTGCAAAACTTGGGGAGTCAAGCAAAGGTTTCATACTCCTTACCATCCTCAGAGTTCTGGAAAAGCTGAAAGAGCTAACAGAACTCTGAAAGAAGGATTAAAGAAAATGATGTCTGAGTATGGGAATCATTGGGTAAAACATTTACCCAACATTTTCATTAAGTTGTGAAATTCTCCTCAAGGATGTGGGTTAATTCCACATGAATTAATGATGGGTCGGTCTATGAATTTAGAAGCAGGAGAAATCCCTTTATGGGATACCATTAGAAGAAACAAAATTTTGAGACCAGATCCAAGACCAAATCAGTTGGACAAAAGTCTGGGAAGCTGGACAAGCCCATAGCATAGAACTTTGTAAGCAAAATGAGATTTGGGAATCGAGGGAGGTACAATTGAAACAAGGAAATCTTGTAATCGTCCGCCACTTTGGAAACGCAAGCAAATAGGATTCAAAATGGATAGGACCCTACATTGTTACTGAAGTGGGGTTAGTTGCTGTACAAGTCCAGTCATATAAAATCAGCCACCAAAGAATGGTTGGATTCATAAAGATCATGTTATAAGATTAACATAGAGGGAAGAAAATTGAATAAGTTATGAATGCAATAACTGATATAAAGGGACACAATATCAGATAAAACTAATAAAAACATAATTATTTTCTCTTACAGGTAATTTCAAGAAGAAATATTGAATCATGAAAATTCTTATATCAGTCGTGATCTTGACTAGTTTCTACTCCTCAACACAAGGAAAGGTGGACTTCAATACCTTTACAAAATCACTACAAATGTATTCAGAAACTTTGAATGCTAAACAGTGCTGGATCTGTGCTGAGATACCACAAGATGCAAACAGTGGAATTCCATTACAACCTATTCCATTTATATTTTTGGAAATGTTGAACATCACAAACCAAGACTGGGTTCCAAGGAATAACTCTGTCCCAAAGACACACCCTTTCTTGAGGCTTGTCCATACAAATGTGACTGCTGATATTTGTTTATGAGGATAAGGAAGCAGTAATTACCCATTTATTTGGAAAAGGTCTTGTAGTATTATTTATGTTACCCAATATACCTGTGAACAATGTTCTGAATGTTTTAGTAATGACACTTGCTGGACATTTAAAAAGCTAGAACTACACATTGAGTTACATGGATAGTTCCAGTTCAAGCAGGCATATATTACATATGTTGTAAAAAAGCCTACAAATGGCTTCCTGAGAATTGGAATGGATTGTGCTATTTGGGACATGTAATTCCATCCATTAGACATACTATAACATTGCCTAATTCTAATATTAGAAATGTTAGATTAAAAAGACATATTAATATAGAAAAAAATGGATGTAGGAGATGATGTCCTTGCTGGAGCAGCAATCTTTCCATTCTATGGAGCAGGGAAAGCTATTTGGGAAATTAAAAAATTGACAGGATTATTGTAGGAATTGAGTAATGCTACATTCGAGGCAATATAAATAGTTACTCTAGAAATGACTGCCGTGAGAACTGTGGTCTTACAGAACTGCATGGCATTAGATTTTGTGCATTGGTAGGAGAGGAATGTTGTACTTATATTCCTGATAATGAACCTGAAATCAGGAATAACCTCAAGCTAATTGAGAAAATTGCTGAAAAAGCACAAATAGAAAAAGAAACATGGTTCTCTTGGCTGAGTGGTTCTATCATTGGCTGGGGAGGAAAAATAATGCAGCTTATACTGATCATAGTTGGCATTTTAGGATGTATAACCATAATAATTATTGTCAAGTGTGGGATTGAATGTGTAAGATGACAAGCTGTACAAGTTTTGACAGTGGACCAAGTGCATCAGGTTCAAGACATTGTATGATTTATGAAGTACTCTGAACCAATGAATCTTAATAATATTCATTGAATAAAATCAACAAAGATGAGTTCTCATGTCTGTTCAGGGGGAACTGTTATAGTACTGGGATCTCAAATAATTTTGAGACACCAGCTTATGAAATCTTCCTTGAGTGGCATGTAGGAACAATCTTTTATGTGAATGCCAGTAACTGAAAGCATAAATACAAAGCTGCAATTAAATACAATGCCTGGCTAAAAGTCCATCATTCAAGACAAGACAGTGCTTATAAATAATTCCACACTTTATCAAGGCATAATTATCAATATGAATAAATATTTATGTTAACAATAATTCCTCTAATAGTCAGATGGCAGATGTAAACTAGCTCTAAGCCTTTGCAGTGGTTCTTAGAACTGCTGAACTCAGCCTGCTGTATTAGGATAGAAATAGCATGGAAAGGTCACAGCAGCCTGGAGCAAGGCTCACACACTGACACGTACTGATGTATTGTAACAGCAGGGAATGGATCTTCTATTAAAAGTTTTATAACCATGTTTTAATCAGTAATTTTCCATTTTTATCAAAACATTCTTAAACCATGCTGTGTAAAGAATAAAAAGAATGTAGACTAAATAATTTGTAAAATGTACATATATGCCATAAACATCAAAGAATTAGAAAGTGTGTATTATTCAGTTTCATACATTATCTATAGAATGAATGACAGGAGCAGATGTTGTGTCACGCATATACATGCTGCAGATTTTATATAAAGCTTTTATTAAGCTTTTGTATTATTTTGCAAGTTGCAAACTTTCATTAATTCTGAATTGTTCAACAGTAGTAATAATATAAATATTAACTGCAGCTGTATCAACAATAAATAGTCTTTCTTATTAATAAGATTAGATAATTAGTAAGAACATATGATGATAAAGCTGAAGGAAAAAAATGCTTGCATCTGTACTTGTTACAAAAGAAGAAAAAACTGTCGTAGTAGCACTTTATAAAATAACTGTATGACCAATTCAAGACACAATGTATGTCTAAGGAGGCAGGACTGCATCTGTCAAAACAGTATATAAAGTGCTGTACTCACTTGTAATCTTTGTCAGATACATGAGAAATAAACTGTGCTGACCCAACTGAGATGCCTTGGTTTGTGTATCACTTATTTTTCTTGTTCTTCTAACTGCCTGTATCTTTCTTTCTCATAGACGCAGTGCTTGTACATTCTTTTACATTCACTGTCATGTATTTTTATCACACATTTAAAGCAAAATGGTAGAAAACACACTATAGACTGCATGTCTGATATTACAGCAGAGATGAATGCAGTTTGGGTACAAAACTGGTTCATCCAGAGATGCCTGTTGTTGGGTAGTGGGTGATGAGGAGATTAGGTTGGTTAAGTTGGCTAGGGAGTTGTGGCTGGGTTGTAGTTGAGGAAGGAGTGAGGCTATAGGGAAGGATTGGTTAGAAAGGAAATGATGTAGGGGTAGGGAGGAGTTAGATAAGTTTTGTGCTGCTTCTGGGGAGTAGGGAATTCAGAGTTTGGCATGTGATTGCTGATTTTAATCAGCAAGTTAGGCCTGAGACAACCTGTGTAGGTATTTAGAACAAGGTAGACCTCAGATTCTTTTGTTTTTTGTGTAGAGTATTTTTTATACTCTTCTTTTTGGGTGTTTGCATTACAGCCAAGTTTCATGAGGATTAGTGGTACAGTGGGACAGGCAGGTGTTCAGTTTTAAGCTAAGTTTTCTTATTCTGGTCAGCATTGCATGTTTAATATTTGGGATGCTGTTATGTGTATATGCTTTGTATAGAGATGTTTTGTTCTTGTTTTAGCCATGGTGGTTGGATGGTTGTTGTATTCATGGTTGCATGTGCATGTTGAATTTTCAGCTGGGTATTTTTCTTTGGTATATTTGCATTGTTGTTTTTGTTTTGCTGTTGTTGTTTGTGGCTTAGTTAATTTCTTCCTTTTGTTGCAGGCAGGTTCAGTCATGGTTCTGTTGTGGGTTGAGGGCAGTCATTTGTTTTTTAGTTTGTATGTGTAATTTTTTTACATTTTTTGGTTTCTTTTGTAATTTTTATACTAGTTCATCACTTGGCAGCCCACGTTTTTTGTCTTGATTTACTGCAGCTTTTTCTTTCCTGTCTGCACTGGCTCTGAGCTGTTGGATATGGCTGGTTAAGTGCTGTGAGGCATCCATGCAAACCAGTTGTTTACTGTGAATGCACAATGTGTCTGGAGCCAGAAGCAGATAGTCAGTTAGGTTTGGATGGTTTGCTGTTTTCATTGTCCTGTCTCTCAACTGCCTGATTTTATAGAGATGTCAGGATTCTGTGAATAGCTGGTCTGGTCAGGTGGGTTCTTCTTCCTAATTGGTGTGGTTTCCTGCTGAATTGCAGAGGATCATATACACTGAATAATAACACACTTTTGAGTGCAGACTTTATACCCTTCAGAAATGCATTCTCACACATAACCAGGTAGCTGGATACATTACATTCATACTTTTCAACAGTCCCTGATTTTCAGGGACATCCCTGAATTTGCTCATGTTTTGGTCCTGCTCCTCATGATCCTCCTTAAGACTTGAGACTTTTGGAGGAAGGTTGTGAATTACACTTGATAAATGTTGATAGTAAGTTGAGCTGTAGATTTGTTTGTTTCACACAATGTATATTAATTTGCATTCTCTTATTCGATCAATTTCTCAAGTTAATAACACTAATATGTTTTAAAGTGTCCCTATCCCTGATTTTATTGAGATCTGTCTTGATTGGTTTAGAGCTATGGATAAATTATGGGAGTTCAGTGCTAAGATGTTGGAATGATACTGGCTGGTGTAGGTTAGGTATCTTAATTAGGTCCCTGGCTGTTGCAGGCTGATCTTTTGGGATCATTGGAGTATATTGTACATATATATATATATATATATATATATATATATATATATATATATATATATTAAAGAAAAAAAAAAACAATAATACAAATAACAGTGGATTCAAGCTCAAGACAGACAACTACCCTAAAGGTCCCAGTGACTGTTGGGGTGTAGCGAGAAGCTGTGGTCATATACAGTTTTGGTACAAATTGTGAATGTGGTAAGTGTGTGGGGTTTCACTTCAAAATCTCGAATTACTGAAAACTCGAACATCATATGGTCGAGACCATATGATCGAGTTTTCAGAAACTCGAAATTCCAAACTGAAATAAAAAAAAAGTCAAACACATCGTTTCTGCAAGGGGGCAAGCCCTGCTGCACCCCCACACCCCCCCTCCTTAAATATACCAACTCCGAGATCGTGCTACAGTGGGGTAAAGGGAAAGCTCCCATTCCACACTGTATGCAGAAGCGCAGAATGGGAGATTTCCCATTTCCTTGCTATAGTGCAATCACGGAGATGGTATATTTAACTAGGGAGGGTGCAGGGGGACTTGCCCCCTGCAAAAAACTTATATTCACCTAAATTAAAGTGTTTTTTTAAACACTTTACAATTTCGACTTTCTGAAAACTCAGTCATATGGGCTCGACCATATGATGTTCAAGTTTTCAAAAATTCAAGATTCTAAAGTGCTCCCGTGTGTGGTTGCCTAACATTTTCCATGGGTCCACTTGCGTTTGGGGTGGGTGATAGGAGAGTTGTGTTGTTGGGGAGTGCAGGATAGGCTGAAGGTTGGAGTGATTAATCAGAACAAGAAGTTGGCTTGGATTCTGGGATTCAACCAGGGGGCTGGTTGGCTACTCAGGCACTGACAACCACTGAGGAAGGGGTTTTCCTTCCCCAGCATATCCCTATATCAGTTAAAAGGAAGATACGGAAAGGCAAGTATGTTGACATATTTGAATTAATTGATGCAGAAGGTATCCACTGTTTGGTGGAAGCTGACATGGCAGATAATAAGGGCCTTTTTACAGTGTTAACAGCACTGAATCAGAGGAGGGTTGGAAGGTTTAGAGCCAGGACGTGTGAAAACTGGGTTTTTCGTTTCGTGTATTATATGGCAGTGTGTTGGAGAAGGACAATTTACATGTTTTACAAATTTTAGCTTATTTTTTAATCATTCACAAGGCTCAGCAGTTATGTTCCAGAAATACATATAGGTGGTATGATTAGTACCTCCAGAAATGGAAAGCTGTGGATCAGTCACTGAAATGGAAAGTGAGACGCTCAGATATTTGGCTCACCATGATGATGGATAGTTTGGGTGTCTTTGCCTGCCTAGGTAGGTTAGAGGGCGTGGCGAGTGGGGTATGTTAGGCATTTGACACGGGTAGGTGTATGTGGTCTTAGTGTAGATTTTCCCATATTTATTTGATCTATTCTGGGTTGCATGCAGTATCACATTGTGGCCATTGGGAAGGAAATCCAACACACAGGGTTACTGCTTTAACCGATATTGGGTCCTCTCCCCTGACCCATGGTCTTCAGGGGATTGGAGGGCATGATATTTTCTTGGGGGCAGAGGGGAACTATTTCCTTTTGACATCAGAGGGGAGAGCCTGCTTTCCCATTTGCCCATTAGGGTGCAGGTATTGCTGCAGATTCTGGTTCGATTTCCTGATTCTCAGATCTGTTGTGTTTATTATTAGGGTTTTCTGTCAAGTTGGGGGGTTGTTGGGATGGGTTGGATTGCAAAAATGTTCACTCTGTGCATGGGAGAGGAGTTATATTGAGAGGTGTGGTCAGTAAGAAAGTGTGTGCTGACAGGTTATTGGAACCTTTCAATTACCCTCCTTTTGTTAACTTCAAATTGTCACCATTAAAGTTGGTGCCTAAGAAGACACCTAGTGGATTTTGAATGATTCACCATTTGTCTTTCCCACAAGGTGAATCAGTCAACAATTTTATCTGCAGAGAGGGCATTAATGTTTGCTACACATCATTGAATGATGTAGTAGTGATGTTTTTAAGGGTTTGGGGATCCTTGGTTAGTAAAGGTTGACATCAAGTCAGTGTTCCATTTGCTGCCTGTGTGTGTGAAGAAGAATGGCCGTTATTGGATATGATAGTCAACTATACATTTTATTTTGACAAGGCCACGGCTATGGCTTGTGCAGTGGCTTGTGCCACATTTGAGAATTTAGCTCTGCTGGGTTTGGTAGCAATGGGTGAGTTCTCAGAAAGCTGTTTATTATCTTGATGACTTTTTTGGTGTATGAAGGCATTGAGGGAGCAACGGAAGGTATGCAGCCTTTCATTGCTAATACAATTAGTTGGGAGTTCTGCTGGCAAAGAAGAAGTTGGAAGGCCCTGCCAAGTCTTTATGTTTTTTGGGCTTGACAGAGGATGTTCAGTGAGGTTTGTTTTGTCTTTTGTGTGGCAAGATACAATGAATGAAAGGAAAAATTGGGTGGATGATGTCTAAAAGATAAGGTGCAGATTAGACATATCATGGAACTTTTGGGTCTTTTGAACTTTGCATATCAGGCAATTAGTCCTGGTCAGACGTTTTGCAGGTTGATGGCTTTTTTACTCAAAGGGAGCAGAAGTAAGTATCATTGGGTAAGGGCTAGCAAGTTTGTGTGTGCAGATTTAGAATTATGGTTGTCATTTTTGTACTGTTTCAATGGCATTTCATTTTGACAGAAATCCTGGGTCAATCAGGATAAATTGCAAGCTTTCACAGAAGCTGCAGGAGGAAAAGGGATGGGGGCTTATTTTAATGGAGAATGGTATTCATTTCATTGGCTGGATGATTGGGAGGAGTGACAGAAGGATGTGAGGTTTTTTTTGGAATTGATGCCACTTTGGGTGTCTTCAGCAGTTTGGCAGAAGAGCTTGTGTGACAGGAAGGTGTTTTTTTAATTCGGACAACTTGGCAGTAGTTTAGGTGTTAAAGTCCAAAACTGCCAAGTCTAGGCTACTTTTGTTAGTTTTAAGGAAATTGTTTTTTCAAAGCTTGTTGAATCTTTCTTTTTCAGGTGTACATTAGCTGGGTACAAGGAATTTTATTGCTGACACCCTTTCTCATTTTCAGTTTTGCATGGTATGGCAGTTAGCCCCAGAGGTGCAAAGTGAACCAGTGGTGTTACCAGTGGTGTGGTGAGTTGGGCGGAAGTAACAGGACAACTGATTCAGCAATCTAGGGCTGATTCAACAAAGAAGAGCTAAAGGATTTGACCAAGTCATGGGCAATAGCCTGGATGTGAAAAGATTGGGTTCAGATTACTGGTAGGATGACTGATAGGTATTGCCTAAGATGAATCAGGCCCTTAAGCTGCTGTTGGTAGGTTTGGTCTTATTGAAAGGGAAGTCAGTGGATTATCTGCTCTGGGCTACCTTGTCTGTTTGGATGTATAGCGGAGCATTTAGGATGAATGAACTGCTGGGTTCATTGTTGTGGTAGAATGTTCTTATATTTCCTTCTTTGGTGGTGATATGGTTGCACACTGATCTAAAACTGATCAGGTGGACAGGGTTGTACAGATTGTGTTATGAGCATGTGTGAATGAGTCCATTTGTCCAGTGTCATGGGCCAGTTAGTTGCAGTTATTGCACAGTGGTGGACCTAGAGGTTTAGGTTTTTGATCGCTCTGTGGAAGAGTGGTAAGAGACAATTAGGTTTTGTTTTAGATAAGGAAGGCTCTTTACTATGTAGGTGAGAGGTTCTCCACACATTCTTTTTGTATTTGGAGGGCATCAGATCTGGCAAGGAAAGGTAGGTTAGTGGAGATGATTAACAGGGTGGAGTGGTGGTCATCGGGGGCATTTTTGTCTTATATTAGATAGTTTTATGCCATTACCAGTGTTTATTTATTTATTTTTAATAAGGTTGTCATACTGACCATTCCTGTGTTTACTGGGCTGTGAAATAAGCTGTGATTAGACCAGATGGAAATATGCTGGGTTTGCATCAATTCAGTTGGAGTATATTTTGGCATGGTGTTAGAAGACTCAGGTGGCACTAGCTTGAAGACAATTTCAAAGATACACATTCTTGGACTGGGATCCCATGTATTATGATTCTCCATTTGGCAGTTAATGACTTGGGGATTATTCAGAAATGTCAATTTTTAGAGCAAAGAGGGACTTAGTGAATCTGAGGAGCATATTTCCTTCCATGATTAGCATGTGATCAGAAATTGTGGAATGTTTGCTTTGGAAAAATGCAGGCAATTTTATGGGTATTGAGCATGCTTGTTGTTTTGTTAATCACAGGCTTTTAAGGCGGTTATGGCAGTTGGGTATTCATATTATTGAGCTTAGGGATTTTGATAATAAGCCTCTGATGTGATTTAGGGAGGATGGAATCCACTTTAGTGACATGGTCTTGCACCAGTTCAATGTGCACCTGTTATTATTCTTGAAGAGTTTTGTGAAATTGTTGTAGGATTTTGGATGGAGAACAACCTGTATTCAGGCTCGTGGACAGAGAAGAGGGGTTTGGATGCCCCTCTCCCCCCCTGGTGTTTTTGTTTTGCATACAAGGTAGTTGGCTGGCTATTGAAGTGAGTGGGGTCACACTGCTTCTAATGGGAAGTTATGCTTAGATAAACTGTTGAGTTAATGCTGCTTTATGTCATGGTGGGACAGAGGTGAGCTGGTGATGCTGCCTATGTATTTTGTTATGTTAGAACCTATGTCTTTATCTGCATTTTAAGAAAGTTATGTTTGCAATTAATAAATGGTTGATCAATAAATGGTCGTCTTATGGCAACATGGTGTGGTATTTATTTCATAGGTGGATGTGACCAAATGCAGTTTGAATACAAAACTAATTTGTCCAGAGTTGCCTGTTGGGGGGGGGGGATCAGAGGAAATTAAGTTGGTTAAACTTGCTAGGGAGTTGTAGCTGGGTTATAGTTGAGGAAGGGTTAAGGCTATGGGAAGGGTTGGTTAGAAAGGAAGTGATGTAGGAGTAGTGAGGAGTTAGCTAAGTTTTGTGCTGCTTCTGAGGGGGGGGGTAGAGAATTCAGATTTCGGCGTGAGTTTGCTGCCAACCCTCCCTGTGCTTCATCATGTTGTTTGTCCTTTTATATATATGAGTATGGGTGGTTCACAACAAAGAAGAGAGGTTTTGATGCCCCTTTTCTATTCCCCCACTGGTGTTTATGCTTCATAATCAAGATGGTTGGTTCAGTATTGAAGTGAGTGGGGTCATGCTGCTTCTAATGGGAAGTTATGATTAGGTGAGCAGTTGATTTAATGCTGCTTTATTTCATGATGGGACAGAGGTGAGCTGGTGATGTTGCCTATGTATTTTGTTATGTTAGAGTTTATGTCTTTATCTGCATTTAAACAAAGTCAAATTTGTAATTAATAAATGGTCAATCAAGTGGTCACCTTATGCCAAAATTGCTTGGTGTTTATTTCATGGGGGATCTGGACAAAGGAAGAATTACAAGAATACAAAGAGAAGACAAAGATGCATTTCTGCAAACATATTCATAAATGGTTGTGTTGTCACTCGTCACACTAAATATGTTAGCCACACATCTACAACCAGCTGAGAATGTCCAAATGTATGACTTGTTATTAATGGAGATGAATGTGAATTGCTTGTATGCACATTATTTGATTGTTGTTGCAAACCTGTGTCTGTGGGAGGATAACAATTCAACTGTGTTCTGTAATTTCATTATTCTGATGGTTCAAATCCAGAGCTGTGAAATTGTTTAACCCTTATTTAACTTTTATTTATTTATATGTATTTATGTATTTATTTATTTATTTTCTTTAACATTTGCGTGGCCTGTGGCTTAGCACAAACAAGGTGAAATGTGTAAAATTTTTAATTTTACTGTTAATTGCCTTAAGAAGTGCAATCATGCTTAGACGTACTGCGTGGCGGTCAGCAACTTGCATAGAAATTATAGCAGGAATTACACCTGTGACCCAACTGTATTTGCAGCACAAGGTGTAAGTATATTGAGGTATACAATAGATAATCTAAGTAAAGCTTGGATCATGAGTATTAACAGAAGAAGTATACGTTTGCTATTGTCTGTTAAATTTGCACATTGCTCACTTGTGTGCAAACACGTTTTACTGCTTAAGGGGAAAAAAATGAAACATTTTATTTGGTATGCCTTCCTTTGCACAAACAGTCTAAGTGGTGATGTGTGGTCATCAGCACTCTGGACAGAATAAAAAATACACCTGTTGTCTTGCTTTCCCGTGGAATCCAGTGTAAGTTCATTGCAAGCACACTGGTGAGCCAGGGTTCCAATCCAGCGCTCTCCACTATTTTATTAAGGCTGTCCCACTGTGAACTTTCAAAAAAATTAAATTATAAAGATAATTATACATACCAATACCTATGTATAGCAAGCTGACTGAGCTTGCACATGGTATCATCTCTACTTTATACATAACTGCTGCTGCATGACAATGATGATTATGTCATTATAAATGTATTTTCAGACCTGGGATTGACTTCATAGTTTCCTGACAATCATCTACACACCTCCAACTACACAAGTACAAATAAAACAGAATGTATTGTGTGGTCTGAATCAGAACTAAAAAATCTAATCTGAAATTAATACAAATATATCCATTTCCAATATATTGTCACCCATTACTCCTGCATCATACCTGAAAATGCATAAGCCAGGACCTTGTCATGTCACACACATATATGGTTAATAAAGTATAGCACCACTCACTTACTCTTTAAAGTATATATTTGTAATGGCCATAGTTGGCAAACACTTCTTCTGTGGCAATGAGGAAAAAATCACCTTGTAGAAATATATGTACTCTCTTTTTTACATAGGTTTGAATCCAACATTGTTCAAATTACTTTTAACAGTGCGCAAGGCCCGACAAAATATTTGTGTCAAGTCATACTATTGGTCCGCCTGAGGTCATGTCTCAAAAGCCAAGTCATTTGACATATCAGTGTTGACCACTGGACAAAGCGTTGTCAGGTATAGCAGCACATATGCAATAAATTAATGCCAAATGTCACATTACCCTTCCTATTTCATAAACTCCCTTCTTGTTTTTTTGGCAATATTTCCCTCTGCTTAATATCATGCAAACACAGTTGTCATGGTTGTGTGGGTTTGAGCACTGGCCATAAAATGTGATATCACAAACTGGCATGAAAGAACTTTAACTGTTATTAGAGGACCTGTGCAGACATGGCAGGACATAGGAACGATGGTGCCATATTCTGGGAACAAATGTAGGGTGTGGAGGGGTCAGAAATATTTGTTTACTCCTTGTAAAGTGCTATGGCTGCAGGCTGCTGCAGGGGGACTATACTGGGTCTCAGTATAAGGCTGAGGCTTAGATCAGTCTAGCCAATGCTGTCTTCAGTGTGGCTGGCATACCATGCACTAGGAGCAATGCAGACACCATTATAATAACATAACAAAACATAAGCAGGCACAACTCAACCAGCATCTGGATGAGATTAGAACTGCTGACATCCCACAGGTTTGTAAGTATATAGATAAAGCAACTTTAAATGTCATGGAAAGCTGTGGATATCAAAGATTGTATGCATAATCCTTTCATGTCTCTTTCGCTCTTTATTTTACAGCTGCTAAGGAACTTTTTGTGAACAGGGAGGCACAGGCTGAAAGACTGGAAAGACTCAGAGAGGTAAAGGGTATGTATGCACCACCAATGAACATGATTGTATTAAAATTATTGCTCTTCCACACATTACTAGCAACTTAAGCATGCAGATTTTAACTGTTAAAGCAAACATGCATGCGTTTTTCTGTAGCTGTTGGTAATTGCATTAGGCATGTGTAACAGTGTATTCAGATTTGGTGAGTTCATAATACTATCTAAAGATATTAAATCTATTATATATAATAATTATAATACCTGTTTTCTTAATATACAAAATATTTTTAATACCTGGAATAATATGTTTTTTACTATGGAGGAGAGACTTACAATTATTAAAATGATAATATTCCCCAAGATTTTATACTTAATACAATCAATAATACTTCCACCTACAAAAATAATTATCAAGAAACTGAACACACTAATGTTAAATTTCTTATGGGCACCTAATAGACCTAGGATTGCATTAAAGAAACATACTAATAGCTGGTCTCAAGGGGGTATTTCTTTTTCAGACTTTAATTTATATACTATCTCTTCTATTGTAAAAGTTATTACTTTATTAATAGATCAGTCATATGTCACAAAATGGAAAGATTATTGGGAGCTAATTAGTATACACTTCATGAAAATCTCAACACATAAAAATATGATTGTAAATAACTCCATGTTATGGTTACTAAAGGAATTTTGTACTTCACCTATTACACCTAAACATATAGTTTGTTACCCATTAAATATTATTATTAGTTATCGTAACTTTATATTCATGCACCCTAAGTATAGGGAATGGAATTTTATTGTATTTCCTATAATGTATACTCAGGGTATGCTTTTGTCATCTACATCTGAAGGAACTCATTTAGCTATAGATAATGATCTAAAGTACTGGTATCAGTTGATATCTGATAATAAAGTTAAAAATCTAGATTTCTTAAAACAAGAATTTGATCTAAGAGAAACTTGCTGGTTAGAGGTTCAGACCTTTAGACAACATCTCATTAATAAAATAGATTTAATGTCTATAACTGTTAAAGAATCTATTCCAACACTGATTGATTACTTAAATTTACAACATAAAGTTTCTGATAAAGGTAAAGTTTCATACATACATAAAGTTATCAGACAAGAAACTTTTTACAGTGTAGATTCATACTGGAATTATTTCACTTCTATTAATGGGGACCCACCAAATCAACAAGATAAACAATATATATTGGAATCTGCTTATAGAACTACGTCTTCCATTGTCTGGAGACTTTATACATGGAAATTTTTACATAGATCTTTTTATACACCTTTGATGATGAATAAAATAAATAATAAAGATAATCTATGTAAGAGATGTAATGTAGAAATTAATGCTGACTGGGCTCATATGTTTTATGACTGTATAAAATTGAAAGAATACTGGAAGTCAATTAATGAATTTTTGCAGGCTCTTTTACAGATAATTTCATTATTTCTAAATCTCTTATATTATTCAACACACCTGTACCTCAAAGTGTTAAAAGGTTAAGCTTCCCTTGTTATGGTCTATTCTAGCAGTGGCTAGGAAAATAATAACTAGAAATTGGATTTCAGATACACCTCCTTCGTTCAATGAATTTAAAAATGTTATGAATATAGTGTGCCATATGGAAATAAACAAAATTAGGACTAGAACAAATAGAAAAACATCTTATTTTATTGTATGGAATAATTTACAAAATTTGTTAAAAAAATTTTAATTTCAATAGCATGGTATTTTAGTTTAATTAATTGATCTGATTGTAGTGGATGTCTTTGTAAATACTTTAGTTATTTTGTTGAATATTATAATAATACCTATTTTTAATTACTTGTATAAAATTGTTATGATATTTCTCTTATATGTTAAAACAATAAACCTGTTTTGAAAAGATAAAAAAAAAAAAAAAAAAAAAAAGATTTGGTGAGTTCAATTCCCACAAGTAATAAATACATTTGAATTACAAAAATATCAATTTTTAATTTTAATTCTAGCAACATTGGCTTGAGTGCCATGTTGGTAACTTAGTCTGTTGTGTATTTAAAAACATATATATGCAATATCTGCATATTGCAAGGATTGCTTGTAACAATTCACAATCCCCTTTTGGATTGGGATCACTGTATAGCTAATATAATAATAAAAGTATAGTTATTGTAATAAAGCATTTGAACATGACATAAAATGGTTCTAATCTTTTTTTGGTCTCACTCCACCCCTTATCTCTCTATTTTCTTTCTATTTTTTTTCTTTTTTATACAAATGGGAGTACACTGTTCTCTGACATACTCTTCTGCCAACAAACAAAATGGTTTTCAGCACAGAGAGGCTGGCCAGCCTCTGCGTCTCAGTCTGCCAACCCTTCACTGGCTGCAGCACCATCACCCAGCACCTCTGGGACACAACCTGGCAATACTGCCTCTGCAGCCCATGCATTACCTGTCCCATCCTCATCAGATAACATTGCCTTGGCTGCTAGTGCATTGGCACCCCGTGGGAGTGTTGGTGGAAGTTGTGATTTGTGATTACATCACATGCCAGGAGTTGCCAAGTATTGTGTGTGATGTGACAGAAACTGGCATTGGTACCCAGTTCAACTGTCTTGAGAGCTTGCTCCTTAGAATGCAAAAAAGACTCCCACACCAAGCAACCTCTCAGGAAACCAAGGGAGGGGGCAGTTATGACAGTTTTGAGGGTGAGGACTAGATTCTCACTGTTTCCATACTTGATAGGCATGTGCCTCCAATCCCCAGTCATGGTGTCCCTAAACTTTTGTGTCTGTCACAATCCATGTGTCTATCTGGTTTATCCTCTTTTTCAGCATTTGCTTCCTCATCTACCCTACATCCTGATCCTGACATTCCTATGTCCCTTCCCTTATATTCTTCTCTTTTTTAAATGAAAAAAAAATCCCATCCATATCTCTCATCTTACATATGTACCTTCTTGACACACTTGATTTAGTCTAATTGGCTATACAACATTATCGCTTTGTTGTCACCCATCACTGTTATAGTGACAGTCCAAATTCATCCAATTTTCTGTACATGTTCACATTACTGTGTTAAAGAAGTGGATAGCTATGGTTCTTCCTTAATTCCCTTCTGCAAAGTCCTTTATTGCTTCCCCCATTTCAGCACTTTCCTTTTTACCCCATTTTCACATCTTTAATCTGGTCAAAAAATAGAATCACACACCACACATATGGCCAGAAATGGCCCATAATAAAGGATTCACTTTTTGTCCTCTGCATTTACATGGAGTTTATCATCATGCACCAATGCTAAGTGGGAGTCAATGGCTCTTCATGTCCTATGGCAAAATCTGGTAAGTTTTTGCCATGGCCACACTAGCATAGTTATCTCCACTCAATACTACTTAAGCTCAATGCGCTAAAGGAACACAGAGTTGAAGCAGAGTAAAGGCGGTACTATGAAACATTTACTCTGGCAGTTTTTTTTTAGAACTTTGAATGTAACAAAATGTAACTTCCTATGTGGAGTGTTGACATAAATCCCTTGACTAAATATTTTTTGATAATAGCCTCAAATGTTCAATTCAAGATGCATCTCTCATCATTTCTTAGTCTGATGATATATGTTTATGATGTATTTAATCACCCACATATTATAATTTGCCGCATTTATGATTTTCCATTGAGATATAGTGATTACTGCCCAAAAATGAGTACCTGAAGTAACATCCACCTCCACTATCACATATTTAGCTAACCTTGTTCTGCTCTTCATAAGCCTGTTGTCCCTCTCCTAAGCCTTTTTCAGCCTTATGTCAGTCACCCCATGCTACACAGCAGGTATGATTAATTATGACAACAGACAAACAAAATGACCATTAATGAGCCATTAAACAAAACACTGTTTGGTGTTGGTTCATCTCTCCTTGTATTCATCCCATCACCCCAACCCCTCTTTACATGTGTCATCTATTAGGATGATGGATAGTGTCTGCAGACTGACTTGACTGTGCTGATTAATAATGCAAACATGTTACCTTAATTTAATAGTTTATCAGTGTTCCTATGCTGAGGTGGTGGTGCTGCGGTAGCGTTGTTGCCTCATAGTAAGACATTGTCCTGTTCGATTCTCAGCTAAAGCGTCTTCTGTGTGGAGGCATGTGTGAATGGGCATACCTTCGTTGAAGGTTGTGCATCAGGGCTGGGAACTCGGTATGTAAAAATCTACTGCCAATCATTAGTGGACCGGAGTTCCACTGTGGCGACTCCTAACCGGGAATAACCGAAAGATACAACATCAGTGTTCCTACGCTGTGCAATGTTTTAAAATCATCTGTAGTATTCTGTTTTGTCAGATTCAGGTGATGTTGGATGAAATCTTCATCTAATATGATGTGGAAGCTGTTCTTACTTTGACAAAGCATGCTGCGCATACTTTTCATGATATCTGTCCATACACAAATAGTATATCTCCTGAGTCATAATAATCATTTCAAAAGATTAATACCCCTTATCACTTCTAGAAAGCTGTACATACACACTTAAATTGTGTATTCCAATCTGTGATTTGAATGTAATGATGGCCACTGCTGCCATTTGATTACATGTTCCTTCTATAACAGCTGTAGTAATATGCCTCCTGAGGACTGCTGACATGAGATGATGCTATGTATATTGTTGCCTTAGTAAGACTTGCGTTCTTGTAGTGCAGTGTATCAACATTCGACACAGTTCTCATTCAACCACCACAGTGTCAATTGCAATATGGCACAGGTGTGCATGTGTATACCTACCATCATGAAATTCTATGTGACATACAGCAATATTACATCATACTGATTACAATGGCACATATAACTTCTTTCATCCACATGTTGTAATGCTGTTATATAAACAAGATTCACTTGCAACCTTGTGGAATTCATTGTATGCACATCTGTGTTGTTATTCACAAGGAATATTCGAGTGTTCTCACCAGCATTGTGTGACTGTCAGCATTTGTGTCATTAACTGTTATGCATGAACTACTTCTACCTAATTTGTAATGCATACATATATATTGTATCAAGGCTGTCACACACACCTTACCATTGATAAACCTATAGGCATATGTTGTGCAACTGATGTCATGACATGAAATATGCAGAGTTGTATGACTTTTTTGAAAGTTCCACTGTGATAAATACACAAAGTTGTCTTTGGAGGTGTTGTCACAATCATATTTTAACTAAGTACAAACTCTTAAGGGGAATACACAGCTATGCAAAGAAATGGTTGAGGATGGCACCACACATGCTCAGCTAGAGGCAATCGACAACCTGCTAGTTGACAGATTTTGATCAAAATTCATCACCCTGGTCGTCACCCCAAAGTATACATGCAAACATTATTCAGCTTATTTTCTCAAGAGAGCAGCTCATTTGTGCACTTTCTAAGGGACATGGCATCAATGGGCCCTGACAACATCCCAGGTTGCCTTTTCAATAACAGAACACCTGTACATCATAACAGTATTACCACTTGAAAGCCATCCGTTATCACAAATGGTACAGCAGTATGTAAGACTGATGGCAATGTATCAACTATGCCCATGTGCACAGTAAATGCAATAAAGTCTAGTATCAAAGAGTGAGGTGGCTGCCACTGTGATATTGTTCACATACCAGACAATACATGTAACACACTCAAGAAGCACATATAAAACCTCAAGACATGCTACACAATCAATGTGCCCCTGGCATTACCAGTGAAATTGTTTTACTTTCTCTTGACATGCATGCATATGTGTTCATGCAACATTTCAAGTTTATCAATATTTTTTAATATTTCAATAAATTATCCATGCATTCCAATAAGATTTTAACATTGTTTTGCTTCAGAAATATCTTGAAATTTTGGACAATTAACATTTACAATCTACCCATTCAAATGTTTTCTTCCAAATATCTGCTTTTATTTTTAATTTGATTTATTAATGGGATATTCATGTGTTATCCAAGGCAAGTAAGATGGCCATTCCTGCAGCATTTTCTACCGTAATCAGAAATTCAGGCAATGGAAAATCCAGTACTTATGGACAGCTTGCAGTAGCCAATCAAGCACTATTTTTGAGAGGTAAGAAGAAACTGAAATACCCAGAGAAAAGCAAGACAAACTTGAGAAGAACATTAAAAATCCTCAGAACCAAATAATTCAACCACATTTACATTTCTAACTACCTGACCCTTTCATTTCTTTCCTCAACATTGAAAGCCTTAAATATATCAAAACTATCACTCCACGATGCACAGAAATTTACCTCAGTGGCACCACTAAAAACAATTAACTTTGTTTATTCTATCATGACAGATTTCCTGCAAACTACCCAGCTATCAACTGCTATAAGAGGTATTCTTCCTGCTGTATCTTCTCAGACATGAAAGATTTTAAGATTGCATCCCACAGCTGCAGTAATCTTCATTACACAGCACAAGTAGTGCTGGTTAATACTGAAGACCTCTGAAGCATGAAAGCAGTCTTGTACTTGTATGCATCTAGGTGATACAACTTACCATAGATTTATAGGTTCTTACTTACCATTGGAAGAGACCATTGAGAAACACAGCCACATCACCTATTACTGGGAGGAGACTAATGATGTTCCCTGTTAAATACATTTTCCTCACATATCCCAGGTAAAAAAAAATTAAGTCATTCATCCGGTCATGTGTGTGGCTTTAAACATTGATTGGGCAGTACTCTGCTTGATATGTAAGCATAGTCTATTCCAGAATGTTACTAGCTGACAGTACAGAAAGTTGGGCCCTTCTCTTCTTGTTATCCCATATAATCTGTGTGTTTAATTCCATACTTTGGGAAGCACTTGAAATGTGGAGTGGTGGGCTACAACACACTACATAGTATACTAAGACAGTTCAAATGCTTTGACAACAGATTTTCTCTCTAAAGATGATAAGTAAAACTTTATCAAGAGTAGCATCACACAAAGTGGCAATAGAAGTCAGTCTGCACAATTAACTTTTACATTTTACTGAGGCTTCTGTGAAAAAGGACATTCAGATATTTGGGACTATGTTTATCTCACATGAAGCACATGGTGGACCATTGCCTTTACTTTATCAGTTGGCTCATTGACCTTCAGGAGCTTGGGCTATTTGTATTTGCCCCCAAACCTAAAGACTATGTAAACTCCATTGTTCCCCACATAATATATAGGGTCACTTGCCAATAGCAAACAATCATCTGTCTGTTTTATTTATCTATAAACAATAAAGTCTTGATGTTATACCTTGAAAACAACCAGCCCATTATTTGCACATCACTACCCAAGCAGGAACAAGGATGTGGAGTGGACAGTGAGCTATATTGTCATTTCTCTTTAAAGAGGCTAGATGCAGAGGAATGTGTTATTCATCAAACCTTTGGCCCGAGGATAGGCATACAAAGACCAAACTGCATCTATATATCCTTAAGGGATTGCAAAGGCAATCATGACTCCTTAAAGATAGACCCTACTGATAGAATAAACTGCCTTTTCAAAGCTAATTAAGCCTGCCTCTGCTAGGTCTAACATACACTGCATCTCTTGCATCACAATAATTACAGCTTAACAGGACAGCTACGCAATGAACCTCAATTGTTTAGTGATAATAATCCCAGTTAACAGTATCTGTACATTTTTGTCAAAGTTCTGCTATATATCTTCACATCAAAAGTGATTAAATTAAATGATCTGTAGTCAACCCTACCAACATGCCCTTTCTTGACATAAGTATCACTGACTGCTGAAGATGATGTTCCTGGATATTTGAAGGTCTACAACATAAAGGGTCATCCTCAGAACCACCTTACCTTATAGTGACTGGTTAACCTTTGTTGGCTCATCCATTCCATGGGTCTTACTCCTCTATGGCTATGAATTATATTTGCGATACCAGTTTTCACCATTATTGCAGTTTGCATGACAGGATCAATCCAGTGGAGATTTGCTGTACCAAGAAAGTCATGAAGTCCAGATTCCCAGGCATCTGAAGGAGTTAAAGGCTCTGCATGCAAATAATCCTAAAATGTCTAAAACTACATTAATCCCCTTACTGTTAGCTTTGTACACTTGAAACTCCATCAGTTTTCATTAGGGCCAGTTACACATCTCAAAAACTACATCAGTCCACTAGGTGACAGATAATATTATTGGATTATCCCTTTATTTTTTGATATGGGTAGAGCTGTAAGCTTCACATGCAGTCAAAGCACTCAAATCCAGCTCTATAATCTGTGATTGTCTCTGGTTCTGCACAGACTATTGCTAGCAAACCAGCAAACAGATCTCAAAACATTTTTAAATGAGATTCACCACACCCATGGTAGTATGGCTTTAATGGGGTTCTGACTGATAAAATCATTTACAGATTTTTGAATTGGGCTCACTGTTGTAGGCTTATTGAGGACCAGTAGGTGCATTCACCAGAGTCTTGCATTCCCTGATCACTGTATTGACTCACTGTGGAGGAGGACAGTCACATGACTTATAAGAAGATAGGAAACCAGTCTGACTTCCTTAATGCTCCCTAACAGCTGCATGTCTATAAATCAGTAACCCAGATTGTCAGATTTAGAGTCCACATTGGCTAAAGGTATATCCTGTATCAGGTGGCTGTTATTTCCACCAAACATCACTCAGCCAATGATCTAACATTAAAGCATTCAACATTTTTAGGTTTTTATATATGTCTCTGACCTTGGATCTTGCCCGTCTAATACCAAGTGCAGATTCAAGTTAGAGTCACCTTTCAATAGAATGAGAGAGAGAGAGAGACCTCTTGATTAAAATTGCTCAGCTGATCAATCTTTTTACTGTAACAGTGAGGAGGGATCACAGCTTGAGCCAAATAAAAATATATACTCCATGTGTATGGAACTGGGCTACCAGCCACTTACTATCACTGTCTTTTAAAGGCTATACCAAGCTAGAACTGGTTGCCATCAAACCTCACTATTTGGTTTTATGTAAAAGTTTATACTATACCAGCTTTGATGCAATGTGTGTGCCATTTTGCCACTTTTAGTTCTGGAATGAATGCAACGCCAAGTTTGTATTTGATAAGAATTTCTAGCAAATGCCTTTTAACAGGAGCATTAAAGTCAAAGTTATCAACAAACAATCAACCATATCAAACCACAGTTATATCATAGGTTTCTACTGCAAATGTAAGCCCTCAGAAACCCGCACAGTGCTTAATGTGATCTGATGTGAGGATTTGCCTTGGTCAGCCATGCAGTTAAAGAACATTAACCACTCACATTAAAGTAATTTCAACCCAGTATACAATATGGATTGGTGGTCAGATTTATTTCTGGATACACTGTACAGTCCACTGACTGAAACAGTTTGCCATTGTTAGTCTACAGAAGTAAGGTTCCATTATCCATGAAATGAAATACTTCAAAGATGTTGTGGCAGAGCTTGTGTCTAGTTCAGCAATCCAGCCTGCCCATGCTGTGTGCATGCTCATTAATTACTGGGAGGTCTCCATCATTTTCTATATCTTGGGTATATGTTATTCCAAAAATCATATCATATCCTTGCCTTTACAGGTGTCCCATAGTCCAGTTAAATGTATGTTACTCTTCCTCTGACAATTATCTAGATTCTCCAGTTTCTGGGTCTATATTAGAACATCGAAGTTTCAAAACTTTGAATGTTCTAATATTTACCCCTGTTCAGCGAAAGCTGAAAACATCGAACATACAGAACAGCAGTTTTTTTCCTATGGAAAGAATTTGCTGTTCCAAAACACATACAGACAACACAAGCACACCAAGCAAACAGCAATTCACACACATACACCTAAAATCTTACACCTAATCCTACACTAAACTATGCACACACGACTAACTATCCACTTACCTTAACCCAAACCCTAACCCTACGGTTCGTCACTATCACACACTCACCTCACCCGCGCCCTAACCCTAACTCACCTACCCCACCCTAACCCTCACATCCACACAATCACACACTTACCTGACCCATGCCCTAACCCTAACTCACCTAACCCGCCCTAACTCTCACGTCCACACAATCGCACACATAGTTAACCTGCGCCTTAACCCTAACTCACCTAACCCGCCTTAACCCTCATGTCCACACAATCGCACACATACCTAACCCGCACCCTATCCCTGACTAACCTAACCAGCACTCAATCACACACTTACCTGAACCCGACCTGTAACTTTCCACCACAGCGCTGAAAATACCGAAGCAACAGAAATGGACAACCGAATTCTTTCCCTAGGAAAAAATTCGGTTTTCTGTTGCTTCGATATTTTCAGCTTTCATTGAATAGGGGTCGATATTAGAACATTTGAAGTTTTGAAACTTCGATGTTCTAATATAGACCCCAGTTTCCTGCGTATAGAGCCAAAATCTCTCTGATGCTATTGGGCAGTCATCTTGCACTACTGCACTTTAATGACCTACATATTCATGACAATTTCAGTAATTATAACATTTGTGTAACATATTTTGATAGTGACCTGCTGAATTGCATTCTCCTTGTTAATGTTGGCAGTGTCATCCAAGACCACTGAAATTAAGTAGTTATCGAGTCTATCCTAGCTTCGGAGTGCACATGCTGCAAATGCCCCAAGAGGCCAGTTCATATGGAATTATCTCCCATCCCAGTATAGTGATAAGGAAAATGGACAAACTACCTAGGAAATGTGAGGAAGTGGACAATAACAAACACTGTAACTATCTAACTCAATCCATTACATTATTAACTTGTAGAGTCAAGCTTACCAGGATAAAGAATAAGTCTAAAAAAGTTAGCCAGTAAACAATGTAAACCTCTATTCCCTCAGTGCAAGAAAGGCACCATCCTAGCATTCCACAATAAATGTTTTCTTAAATGTATACTTTAGAATAGGCAAAAACTACTTTAAATATTTAGGCAGTCCTGTTTTTTTTTTAATTAAAACAGTCTGATGACTTGCTGTGGCAGTTAAACAAGAAATTAAGAACTTGACATGAAAACAAATGTCTTTTTGCTTAGTATTCCATAAAGAGTTCAGACCATTTACATGGCCATATTATGTCAATGGCTATAAACACCAGAACTGTTTTACTCTGCCCAGTAGGCATCGTATTTTCACTTTATCTAAGTAATTCACCTAGAGTGTAAAAGAAGAAAGAAAGACTTCCTTCAGATGTTCAATCTTAAATGAAAGGATGTTTGTTACTTCAACTTTTCTATTTTTAAGAAATGCTATCACTAGGAACTCTGAGGCAATGTGGTAACTGCCTCAAGTTCACTGAAATCCTCCTTGCTGCTACAACATAATGAATCCACTATTGAAAGGTGTAAATTCGTATTCAGATTGCAGTCTATCTTCTCACAAACCATAGTTACTAGTAACTTGTTCACACTTACTTCACTGCAATCCAAGCAATAACAATAAACACATATATGCTGAAGATTCTTGAGGTTTCTTGCTTAAGCCTCATAGGCAATGGACCAATACACCAGGATCTCTGCCACATATGCAGACCTTACCTTATGATAACTGCAGTGGTGGTGCTGCGGTAGCATTGTCACCTCAGAGTAAGACGTTGTCCTGTTCAATTCTCAGCTAAAGCGTCTTCTGTGGGGAGACATGCGTGAATGGGCGTACCTTCGTTGAAGATTGTACATCAGGGCTGGCAACTCGGCATGTAAAAATCTACTGCTAATCATTAGTGGACCAGAGTTCCGCTGTGGCGACCCCTAACCGGGAAAAGCCGAAAGACACAACAACAGCCTAATGTAGCTATTTCATCATGTTGCCACTTATCAAAACATTCTAATGATCTGTTACTTAGTTGTCAGACATACTGATGACCCATTCATGAGGTTGAGCAAGGCTAGAATAATGGTTAGCTGCTCCTCAGGGACTATAATTTATGATGTCACTTGGGCATTATCTCAACAACCAAAACATGCATACGACCTAGTTATTGTCCATGTTGGAGTGAATAACCTTAGATGCATGACACTGCAGGAGAAGAAAAAAGACATGGTTGAGCTCTCTGTGTATTTGAACAAGCTGGGAAGAAGCCATTCTTGTGCAGCATGTTAACCTTTTCAAGAATAATGCCATAATTCAAACCGAAAGTAATTGGCTTTAAAAATTACCCCAGCAAAGGATATCATTCTAGGGGGATCCAAGGTTTCTCAGCATGGGAAATGATGGTGCATACTCCTACATGCTTTATCACGGATAACCAATCCTCTCTATTTTAGGCTGCCATATATCGGTTAATATATTATTTATTCCTATACTGTCTTTTCATAAAATGTTTGTCCTCTAGACCTTCCAGATTAGCAAATTCTAATCTGGTGGTTAGTATCACTCTGGTAGTGCTCAGAGTACAACTCCTAATAAGGGAAATACCCAATCCTAACAAATCCATGGTTCTTAGACAAATACATATCTGTATGTTGTGTCTTTCAGTGTTTCCCGGTTAGGGGTCACCACATTATCATTTTTTTCAGACCTTGTGGCAATGGTTAGACATGCCCACATTAAATCTGCAATCTCATTACATCACAGCAATTTTTAGTAATGCATGAGAATAACTTCAAACTTCTGTATATCCTATGAGAATAACTTCAAACTTCTGTATATCCTGGTTTAAACACACTAGTCTAATTAACATATTATTGCTGACTATAAAACCACTTCAATGACTTCGGGCAGGATTCACGAAGCCTCCGTGTAAGAGTTACAAGGCTTACATGGAGGCTGCAGTTAAACGGTGTGAAGTCAGCATGTCATGCATATGCATGAGGGCATGCTGAATCACACCTAAGGCCTACACGGTCCATGGAAGACAGTAGAGGGCGTGTCCGTAGGCCGAGCCCTGCAAACGGACACGCCCCCAGAAGAGTAAAAGTCCCGAAAGTAAACCCCCATGACAGAGCCTGTGTAAATGTGAATAAATACAACACAACACATGCCCCCACAGACTACGAACATAAAATGTACAAATGAACATCTTATAATTTTTTTTTAAATTGTAAAGATGTTTGCCCGTGAGTGCGCTCGTTTGCGCGGGCGTGCCCGTAGCTTAGCTACAGTTAGCAGTCAGTGGAAAAGCATATAAGAACTAAATATGCAAAGTAAGCCAAGAAGCAATAGCGTAGCGGTAGAGACATCGGCTGAAGAGCAGGCAGTCATGGTTCAAGCCCCCCCAACATCAATTTTTATTTTTAGTGAAATAAGCACAAAACAAGTCCCTGACATATATGTACACATATAAAATTATATTTTATGTAAAATGTAATGAAATGGGCCATATATTTTGAAGAAATTTGAGATAAAATAATAAAAGATGTCAGATGTGCCTATAGCTGAGCTACAGTTTAACAAGTTGAGTGCATCTGCCCGTAGGTGAGCAGTGGTTTAACAGGTATAAAATGAGTGCCCGCAGGTGTGCAGTGGTTTAACAGGTGTAAAATGTGTGCTCGTAGGTGAGCAGTGGTTTGACAGGTGTAAAATGAGTGCCCGTAGGTGAGCAGTGGTTTAAAATGCTGAAACTGTGTGCCCATAGCTGAGCTGAGTGTAATATGCGTGCTGACAGCCAAATGACTCATAAACCAGCATGATCCATTTGCGCGGAGCTGAGCACCGCACCAACAAGCTAACCGACGGGCAACGTTGAGCAAGCTGTAACAAAACTGCCTTTACACAGACACACCTCCTAGCCTGTGTAGACAGTCAATATAAAAAGCAGTGGCCAGGTTGAACCCAGGATACCATGCACCATAGTCAAGGTACTGAACCACTAAGCCATGACAGTTGCACTTAGAAATGCAATAATAGCATATATATAGGAATGAATAGAAAGAGGACCATGACAAAGCAGGTTTTGTGAAGCTGATACAATTCCAAAATGGCCAATCACAGATAAGTGCGGGAAAAATGGCATATATAAGCCCCATAGGTGGGAATACACAGCATAACCGACTGTAGAACCAACTTGCAGCCAGAATGTCAGATGTAGGTGAGGGTAGTTGCTTTCGACCACAGAGGTGGGGCATTGAGGAGTCCAAATATATGGTTTGGCTCCTTGTCCACAATCATGAGGCGCAACTCATGCAGGGCCAGGTCCTGTGGGGAGCATATAGGGCTGAGACGTAGGACCGGTTGGCTCATGATCTCACCAGTGCCACAGGGATACCAAGGACTGGTGAGCAGGTTCGTCACCACCATGCAGACCTGAAGAGATGGAAGCAGGACCAACTGAACCGTTGGATCCAGGAGGCCCGGCAAATGCCCAACGCCCCACTACTGAGTAAGTTACATGTAATTATTTATGTAAGAAATTAACCTAGCTGATATTATGGAGATGTGTATTCCAATAATACTTTATTTATATTACAGCTGCAGGTGTCCGTTCTGTGAACTGTAGAGCCTATGGTGATAGGCTGGCATGGTTGCGCCACCAGGCAGGTCAGTAATCCTCTCCCTGTAACTGTAAATAAATATATAAGTATGACAGTTAGCAAAAGAATGCAGTGTAGTCACTAATTAATAAAATGTGCAAGTAACAGTGTAAGAGGGTTTGCAAGTATTGCTTGATTACAAAAGTGTGATGCAGTCTGTAATCCAAACAGAAAAATGAAACAAGTCTGAAATAAAGATGTCCCACCTGTAATATAATAGTACATAACCTGCAGCAGGCTGAAAAGTACAGCTGCAGAAGCTGAGTAAAACACATGTGTGAAATATATCCCTGTTGAAATACAGAAACATGACAGAAGTGAGACTGTTGGAAAGGATTGTTAGAACTACAGGTAAAACATGTCAATAAAGCCTAGAATTAAGTACCATCCTGAATTGTAAAAATATAACAAGTGAGAGAGTGTGAGAAAGAGTTATGAATCCACCAATAAAGTAGTAATAACTCCTGAATAAAGTATACTGCAGTCAGTACAGAATGAAATGAATGTGACAAGCAGAACCAAATAGTAACATGTGATGAAAATGTTACTGCAGATGGAATGTGTATCCCAAAATCTGGATATGTTGCTCTCAGTCTGCAATATGCAGATAGTATGGTTGTCTGAAATACCAAACATCCACAGTTGTCTATAGCTATATAAAGCAAATGTAGCAGGATGATGTAGCTGAACAGAACCAGATATGAATGTGTATGAATAAAAATGAAAATGTATATTGATGTAGTAGTAACATTCCTATCACCAACTTGAAGTAGTTATCACATAGGAAACTGTAGGCAGAACTGTAGTGTGTATATATCTGCAGCTATTAGAAATGTACAGCATATGTATTGGTATTTGAAGTTGTTAATTAAATTTTCTTCACCCTACCCTATAACCACATATAATCCATTCCACGTGAAATTGGTATGTGCAATCACAGTTAACACCCCTGGACATTTGTCCTGTTGGTTCATACATATTTGCATGTACGTTGATGCATCTGTCCTGTTCATACATCCAAACCTGATGGCCTGTTGCCATCAATCAACTCTGCATGTTGTTAGACTGTGTATTGCTGTTCAAAATATGCATGTGTTATGCTTGCTGATCAATGGTTTGAATATCTGGGTGTTTGGTTAATGGGAATACTAATGCATGCTGTTACAACTAATTGTGAATGGTATTGTACGTTACTAACCCAAACTGTCATGACATAATGCAAAACATAGGACGACAGGGAAGGTGGGCACCAGCGGACCCACCTCTCCCTCCTCAGCTGGCAAGTGCACCTGGCAGTAGTGCCCAGGCCAGACCCTCCTCCGGTGGCCCTGTGCCAACTGCAGGGGGAAGCGCTGCAGGGGATGGGGCTCGTCCCCCCTCTGCAAGTGTAGCCGGAGGAGAACATCCACTCACCCTCCGTAGTGTCCGGACTGTGGTGCGTAGGGAGATCCGGGAAGCTGTTCTTGGGCCCCTACGCCAGCTTGAGGCACGGGTGGCACAACTAACAGGCATGCCTGCTGCCCGGCCTACACAGCCCCCAGCACAGCCCCATCCTGGGCTGTGAAGGCACAGTGGCAACTGCCCATGGGTGGGGATATCAGTTCCACTGTTGCCATCTGTGGGCTCATGGGCTCTAGCTATCAAAACATCCGTCCCCGTCAATTGTGTAAACCCCCCACATGTGTCATACACTGCCCCTGTATGCGTCTTGTTTGTCTTGTCTGTTAACCTACCCAAGCTACCTCCCAAGCTATACCAACTTCCTGTACCTGACATACCACTCTCACCTGAAAAAAAAAAAAAGGGCACTCTGTACCCACAAAAAAATTACACCCCATACATAGCTGCCCATTTCGCACACATGTCTGCTGGGCATGGAAACTGTCAATTACAATTGGCTGTACAACAAGTATTATTGTTGTCCTTACACCTCTCTCAGGGGTGGAAGGTTTCAAATGTCACACCAAATTACAAACATATGCACAGCTGCTGCTGATGAAGAAATGAGCAGCTATGGGCCTTTCCTACATCCCTCCTTCAAAACCCGAGCTTGTTTCCCTACTGTCTTATCCTCTTTGTGACCCCTTTTTCACCACTTTCCTGTCTCCCCATTTTAATTTCTTTCAAAGAAATTAGCACGGGTGTGCACAAGAGTAAGAATTTTTAAGCGGTTGTAAGCAGGTGTGCGCGGAGCTGAACGCCAGTGCGCATGCATGAGCTCCGCGCAAACCAGTGCTAACCCGGTTACAACTGCTTAAAAGTGCCTTAGTCACTCTGAATGACAAGGCCTGTAGTCTGCTCAAAAGCAAAATAAAACCCCACTGTCAGTCCCGAACCCAGGACCTTGGAAACAGTAGTCTGCATGATTTACCACTAAGCCATGACTGTTATATGAGAACATTGTGCTACAATAAATATATCATGTAATAGTAGGAATGAATGTAAAGGGAATATAGGATGTGTAGTACACAATGCATGTCATGTATATTTACTGTCAAATGTAGTGGATTTCTATAATAGTAGTGTGTGAACAGAAACAGCCATGCTAGTTGGTAGCTAGTAGGTAATAATGTCGCTGTAGCACCTTGCAAGCCACACACATACTCACAGCAGGATAATCACTGCCCATAGCCCTCCACCTCTTTCAGGAACACATCTGGACTAAATAATAAAAAATGTGGAGCAAAGGCCCAAAAACAGGGACACATTCCAAATAATGCTCCAACAAACTTAGACAATTGAGAGAGTAACAGGTTCTGCATTTTGTTGGATGTTTGGAAGGGTATGAAGTCTGAAACTGAAATGTTTGTCACTATAGTCTGACTTGAGCCCAGAGTGATTTGTCAGAAAAAGCTGTTTATGAGATATTGACCAAAAATATGAGGGAAAAATGTGGACAACCTGCAAATATCTGTACACTTGAGAGGTCTGACACTGCCATATTTGAATAGTTAAGAGCCTAGACATAGCAACAGTGACTGAGTTACAGGGATGCCCCACAGACTCCATGTGAAATGTACAAACAGTAGGCAGAAAGGTGTTACAGCACATGCAATGGTAACTATGAAGTACTGAACGTATGCACCACTTGCATGTCGGAAATAGCGTAGTAATACATATGCTTATGCTAACCCACAGTCACAACTGCAGAATACCAGGCAATTTAATGGGTGTACCCCACTGATATGTACCATTCCATGAGGCAGATAAAAGATGCACCTGAGAGTCTCTGGGGCCTGCTCAGCAGTATACTCAAATACCCTAATAGATGTCAAGGCCCACACCATGGCAAGACCACACTGAATGCAGTAACACTCTAGCAGATATAGCAAGCATTCCAAGGTGTGAATGTACATGGAAAATAGGAAAGCCACAGCAACACACTACAGTCAAAACACCTAGCAGGCATACAAGTAGTGAATGTAAAGGGCAAATATTGACGCCATAGCAACAAAGTGCAAGAGCCACTGCTATATATCAGTTATACCACATGTCCCAGAGGAAAGCACACACACCCACATTAACAGTAGTAGTAGTCTTAGGTGTCAGTGTACATACACACTTAGTACAGGAAACTGGAGAAATGAATGGAGAAATGTTAATCTATAACACAGCCAGAAATATGAGAGAGATGCTAACCTTTACACTCACAGAACAGTGTCCACAGTATACCAGCATGGTCCCTGCCCTTAAACTCTGAATGGGCTACGCCTATCTCACATATCTTTTTATAGCACTGTCCTGGAATCACAGTGAGAACTGCAATCAGTACACAACTGGCTGCATGCAATTAGCAAATGCTGGCTAACAACTGGTGCAGAGACCATCACATGGACATATGCATATACCTACAAAAGCATGCTGTACTCCCAGTCCACACATGCAATACTTTCATTGCACTCTGTGGAGGTAGGGAGAGACAGAGAGAGAGAGAGAGAGAAAAAAAAAACATACACAAACAAAACCAGTCATCAAAACCCACTCGAAAGCTGACAACTGACAACTGGAGCAGCAGGACACCAAATCAAATGGCAACGCAAGCAGCTCTGACAAACACAGGTAATGTAAAGTAATACTTTAAAAGTCTACATACTGTAAACCCTCCATATGTGTCATTGGTCTGTAATCATATGTATATGAAGATGTGCATAGGGCAGGGGACATACAGCAACTATCAGTGAAGGCTGTACATACATATGTATGTGAGGGCATCTATGTGCACATATCAATGAAGGTTGAATGTAGGCTGTAGTGCAATGTACAAAGTAGGTTTCACAGTTATGTGTGTTTAGCAGTATGTTAGTGTGTGTATACAGTTTTGTAAACAAAAATGTTGATATACCCATCTATCATATGGATACGTATGTATGGCAATATATGTATGTATGTATGTATATATATATATATATATATATATATATATATATATATATATATATATAATATGCATATATGTATACATACATAGAGAGGGATGTAGGAATACATAGACAGATGTAGATAGAATATGTAGAAACATATATATGTAATACACACATACAGATATAGATATATGTAGATACATATACATAGACAGATCTGACTATCTACAGATATGACTGTATATGATGATCTCATACTCTCCATGTCCCACTCCCTCTGTCACTCTCACCCCCACTCTGTCACACACTCCCCTCTCTCCATATCTATAGCAATATATGTACATCGATATATATGTGTATATGTATACAGACATATATATATATATATATATATATATATATATATATATATATATACATATATACATATAGATATAGATATATATATATATACATATATACATATATATATATATATATATATATATATATATATATATATATATATATACAGAGAGAGAGAGAGAGAGATGTATATATATTCTGAGTGAGGCATATGTGTACAGATGTATTGCAACAGGTGCCTGGTGACAAAGGCATGGAGTGAACACCAGTGTCGAAACTGCAGTACCATACCCCATTTCAAATCACCTACACCAGTAACCACCAGATATGTGATTGGCTGCCCACCACGCCATGTGTCAGTGGTGGACAGAGTCATAAATGTGTAGAATAGTCCCCCCAGTGATAGTCACAGTGGCATACTATTCTTGGAAAACCTGTACATGGTATGTGTCAGCAGACATGGTATGTCAGCTATGGACATGTAGGTCAGTGTACCCATCCACACCACACAATGGCTGCCACGGTATGTACCTCGCATGACAGCTACAGATATGGAGAAGGACACAGTGACATGTACGACACTGTGACAATGCACTCAAACACATTATCAATGCACAGTGTCTGACAACACCACAGAGTACACACATACTACCCACATAGAGGTTACCACTCCTGGATTTACATACTTAAGTCACACCCATGACAGATGTCCAACAACCATAGTAACACCTCACACCATCCACAACCTAAATGACTTCTGTGTGTCGTCCGTGACACCGCAGTAGAGAGCACATGGAGGAGGTACAGGTTCCTACGCACAGATAAGACATACCCTGCAATAAACCACACAGCATTAAGAAGCAAGACTCCCCATGAATACATGTCACACAAACTCTGCTGAATGTTAGTCAGATAGGTAATATGCCATATGAGTCACCCTGTGTAACTGTTTGACAGGAGCAGGTACCATCACATCACATTTGTCACAATGGTCAGGGTAGCAGAACAGTATGCTGCTGTAGTCCCAGTGGCAATAGCATATTGTATTGTATTGTATTGTAATGTATTGTATTGTGTTGTATTGTATTGGTATGTAGAGGTGCCTCCTTCGTGGAGTGGATCCACTGCTGCTGTACGCTAGTGTACAGGTACATATCCTGTAGTCAGGCTAGTGTCACATAGCACTTCTATATGTGTGTTTAGCTCCTCTTAGAGTTCATGTAGCATGCAACCGGGGATACCATCAGGTCCCATTGATGCTGTGTTTTCTGCTTTTCTAAGGGTGGCTCTCACCTGGACATCTGTGATGACAGGGAGGTTACAGTCAGCTGGGATAAGTATGTCTTAGTTTGGGGCAGAGGGAGGGGGGAAACTTGCACTGAACCTGTTTGCCACAATGTTGCCAATATCTGTGGGTTCAGTGAATTATTTGTTGTTGTGTACTAACTATGAGCATATTGGAGGGTTTCTGACCAGGTTTCTAACATAACTGAAGAAGGCCTTGTGGTTATCTGTAGTGTCCCCGTTGATTTCCCTCTAAAAGTTGCCCATGGATGTTTGTATGAGAGAAAGTAGCTCTTTACTAATGCTGATCAGACATGCCTTCCCTTTATGGAATTATGCTCTGTCTTGCAGTAGCTTCCATCTTTTGATATACAATCTGTCTATGACTGGGGTCCACCAGACAGGATGCTTTCCCTTTGTGGATAGTGTCTTGGTCTTATATGGGATTGCATAATCCATGCATTCTCGGAGATGTCCGTAGAAATCATTTGTGAAGGAGTCAGCATTGTGGGTTGTGTCTTCCACTGGCCCAGTGGGCTTAAAGGATACCATGTCAGTGTTACAAAGTGTAAAGTTTGCATTTGAAATGTTATTCACTGTAGTCGTTTGTGCTGGTGGTGGAGGTGGGATATGTATATCCAGGGCAATTAGTTTGTGGTCAGCTCACAGTAGTTGATGATGTACCCCATACAGTACCTCGATACAAACCCCTAGAGTGAGGATGTGCTTTGGACCTGAATCAGTGTTCTGACTGCTGGGGGTTGGTTGTATGCCGTATGGAGTGTGCCAGGTACTGTTGCACAGTTGTTGGCTGAGCACTGATACCTGGCCATTTACATGTGTATCCACCAATAGACAGACAGATGCTGTATATGTGAGATATGTTGTATCACAACAGTCAAGTAGCATGTGTAGTATGTGTGCCAAATTCTGCTGACATATTTTGATGATATCATGTTATTTCCTTTTTCAGGACCATGGCTCACCAGAGCAATCCAGCGTACTCTGCAGCTGAGGATGAGGAAATACACCAGAGCCTGGAGTGGGATTATGCAATACTCTTTTCCCGCACCAGCCAGAATCAGCAGGAGAGGGCTGCACTGTGGCAAGACCTGGTCCGTCGGGTAAATGACATAGGCACGCATAATAGGACATATGAGCAGGTACGACATCACTGCAGTGATTTAATCAGAAATGTCCGTCAGCGTGCATCGGATACCCACAGGCAACAGGTTGTCACAGGTGGTATGGTGGCTACACATCCACCACTCACCAGACTGGAGGGACTACTCATAATTGTTGTGGCCCCAGCTCGCCAACAACAACAACAGCAGCAGACCTGCATTATGATGGAGGCTGGAGCAACAGCACCAAGACTACGAGCGTGCAGGTAATATGCCATATGTATAGTTAACTGTTGTGTACACTGGTAGTTAATGCATGTGTGAGGTGTGTCCTTGGTTTGTAGCTGTCATCATAGTATTTAATGTGCAAGTGTGATATTCTCAATATCAGCAGCTGACCTGTGAAAGGCAACTGTTGTACTACTGACCTGTATCATACACAGTAACAATGGCACAGTTGTGCTCACTGACATTAATTTCCTCACTTCTGCAGGTCCCTCCGGTGTAACAGCAATGCAGCCTATCCATGCTGGTGAGTGTGTATTAACAATACCTTTAATAGTCTTGATAGTAATAGTAATATTAGGCTCACTTAGTTGTGCTCTGTGTATGCATGCAGGTGTGCCTGTGTCTGTGTGTTGATATCTGGCATACTGAGTAGTGTGCAAGTGTGCAACTGTGTGCAAGTGTGCAACGGTGTGCAAGTGTGCATGTGTGAATGTGTGCATGTGTGCATGTGTGCACCTGTGCATGTGTGCATGTGTGCACCTGTGCATGTGTGCATGTGTGCACCTGTGCATGTGTACATGTGTGCATGTGTGCATGTGTGCATGTGTGCATGTGTGCACCTGTTCATGTTTGCATGTGTGCATGTGTGCATCACTGGTAACATTGTGTAGACATTGTAAACTGTGTTTCCTGTTTCCATCCCACAGGTTCTGGTGCTGATCTGGTGTCATGCAGCTGGGAACCTGAATCAGGTGCCATGGGTACTGTTAATGATGGCATCTGTGTAATGGCACAGGAAGGTATGCCAGGGTCCATCATTGGTCAGCCAATTGACAGTACACAGCTGTCAACCCCATCAATGCGCACAGTCATCCTGCCAATACACCCTTTGTCACCAATGTCCCTAGGTGATGGACAGGATACAGTGGGCATTGACCAGGGTAATGTGGTATCTGTGGCACATGCTTCCCCACACAGCAGCCATGGGCATGGCCCTGAGATGGTACCACACAGACAGATGTCCAGGGGTTCTCATGGGAGCATCCGTGGGCGTACTGCCCCTGTCAGACGTGCCCACAGATGTCTTACAACTTCAGTTATGTTTTGGGCTGTCATGCAGGCACAGTCATGTATGGAACGGTACACCAGACAGGGTCTGAGGGAGCTGAAAGCATGTCACACAGCCATGACTGACAGTATGCGTGACATTGCGGCTGCCATCCGTAATTTCACCGATGTCATAGACAGACGTTGCGGGGACATATTAAATCGGTTCCACAACTACATGTCCATGAGTCAGGGCAATGGTGGACGGTTGAGGTGTCGACGTGGGCGTATGCCAGCAACAGCAGCAGGTGGCAGTCGTCGCGGATGACAACAGGGCCTCGGCCACCCCCATAGTGCCAGCAGCAGCCCCAGCAATGCTGGGTCTGTGCTGTCATCAGACCACCCCAAATGCCACAGGCACGTGGCTCTGGACAGGCCCGACAGGGTTCTGTGTCCAGTCAATGAACACCTGCATCTGATGACAGTACCCAGTCTGGATTGGCACCGGATACAGTCCGTTGCACCACTGCAAGGCACAGGTACCGTGTCCGTGGCCAGAGACACTGATCTGTATGACCTGGCAGGTACAGTCTGTGGCTGTCCACAAACACCGGTATATGGCAGCCATGAGGTGGAACTGTGTGCATCCATACACACATGCGAATTGACAACACCTACGGCTACTGCATACACACACACACTGCATCAACATTGCCCCACCTTGTACTGCTGTCCCTCACCAACACATACACATACATGTCAATTGGTGGTATCAGTGGGAGACTCAGGCATACCAAGTTCACACCCTGTGCATATGATGAAACTGTGCCACCTCCTGCAATCTGTGACATCAGTGCAGGTACAGGTTAACATGTTGTTGATGCACAGGGTGACTATATAGATGTGTAGTAATAGTATCATGTTTTTAACAGTACTGTGTGCTGATATAATTGTGGGTATATCACAGCATGCCTGATGCAGTAAGGGTATGATTGTCTTGTACTGTTGTCTACACCCATGGTAAGTACCATAGTGTATCATCAGCACATGTTGGCATACTGGTGGTAAGGATGTCAACAGAAGGCTACATACATAGATAGCACAGGGAATAAGGTAATGAAAGTATTAATACGCAATGATGGACATGTAAACTTCAAGTGGCATGTTGCCCACACTGGACTCGGCAATGCGGATGTTTGAGGATTTGATATGTGTGCAGTACTACACGACTGGTACAGGACACACAGGAGCACCCTAGCACTGCAAGCTCACATCTCATACCATGCTAGACAGCTCCAACACACAAAACTAACTTTCACAGGAGGGAGAGTCCCCATAAATGTCAGGGATACTGTGGTGGCAGGACAGGTAGCATACATCCTACTAAGTATGGAACCACTGAGTGAAGGCTCAGTGTCTGTTATTTGACATGTGTATTACTGCAGGTATGAGCACCTGGGTTTCCATCCAGTTATTGTACATCCTGACGGTACATGGTCTGTGCACTTGTGTGCACTGAGACTGGACTCTAGCCATCTGACCTGTGTATTTCCATGTACTTGTGTATAGTGCCTGCATATTTGCACTGTTACCTACTGGAAGTGGTACAGCTTGTTTGTTGTACAATGGACTACATGCAGCCCTGCTTACTGTAGCTTGGTTTGCATGCATGTTTGCTTGCAGTTACCCTGGAACACTGATCCCACCTGCAATGCAGATTTACAGAGCTTCTATGGACTCCTAGTGACATCTGCATAGCTTACTATATGTATGTCCATGTCTCACTTGACAGAACGTCACTGTTTGTCCTGTTCACAAGTACGTTGCCTGTGACACTTTGCATATGACTTACCTGGCATTTTACCACGTGAGCAGTCATATATGCCAGTGCTAACTAATCACAGGCACTACACCCTCACATACTCACCTTCTGTACCTTGTTCTCCATTGGCCCTATGTGCTGTTAATCACCATGGCAAACACAATACTATGGTAGCATAGGTCACTTGTCAGTCACCTCTATGGTACAGTTGTGGAATATGTGGATCATGTGGCAATGTCACAGCTGCCACATGTACACAGTCAACCCTCTCCCCTACCTCACTACCATCACTTACACAATTCAAAATCAGGCTTAAATCCTACCTTAAAACACATTGGCTATGCACCTGTCTTAACCCAGACTAACATCTCTTGTCTTCTCACTAAATTTCTAAATCCTAATGTCTGCATAATCTACCTGCATACTGGAATCCAGAAGCATAACTTGTCTTGCAACTAATTTGGACTCTCTTTTATATCTTAATATCTCTCTTTGTCACTCTAGTATCTTATGTTAACACACCTCTTTCTAGTGTGTTCCTGTACTGTACATTTTACTTATTTTTACCTAACTACTTACTTCAATATGTTCTTTTTTGCATAAAATAGCTTAATTGTATATAGTACTTCTATTTGTTAAACTTTGAATTTATTTACTGTTTTTATTTAATTAACGTCAAACATTGTTTTGTACTCTCGAGGAGCTTTTCTCCACGGGCCTCTGCTGAAAATGGATATGTATCCAGCTGGACTAGCCCGGTCAACAAATGTAAAATAAATAATAAATAAAATAAATACACATGGACGTACAACACATGTATGAGATGCAACCACATAGCCAAACTGGGGACTAAGCACTCTGAACCCAGTACTGGCATAACCTGTCCGGTGGCATGAAATACTACAGTGACTACAATACCAGTCTGATGTAGACCTACACTGACAGCAATCCAAACACATGAAAACACTGGGCCATTCGTGGAGCCTCAGAATAGCATGCTGCCTGAGCAGCAGACACCTCTGCAGCTGGCACACAGGCATACATTAAGCCGGAACACAGCACGTGCAACACATAGCACACAAATCCTGTGTGCCAAACAGTCACAGCCTGTATGGCTAGACAACACACCTGCTACAGTTGTGTTAGGTACCTTTATTGTCCGGTACAGTGAGGTCCCGCTCACCAGGCTGGACAAGGTGAAGGTCACAGTGATATGCCCGTGGGGCACTATGATCCACCACATAACGCAAGCATACAGGTAAGTCAGAGGCATGGGCACATATGACTCAGTCATTGTCCATGCCACTATGGCTGACCTGTGATGTATCTCCCTGGACTACATGATAGGGAACATAGAAGGGCTCTCTGAGCATGTGGCACAGGCTGATATGACCCTGACCTTGGTTGGCATCATACCCTCACCAAGAATGCTGAAGTATTACTGAATGCTGATGAATTACTGTAGCTACAACACCCTAGCTGAAAGGTTTCTAGCACGTAGTCACTGCATTGCTATGGAACAACTTGTTACCACTCCCACAACAGGTGAAAACATGCAGCACCTGTTCATCAACAACATGTAGACTATATGCCCCAGACCAGATGTGTATCCCTCGCTGCTAGGATGATACCATATACAACTCACACTGTATATACACATACCACATGCAGCACCTGCACAGAAGACCAGAGTCATAATGTTATCCAGTGCAAATACCACGTATTCACATGTGGCAGGCGTCAGACATGGGAACTATTGAAGGTCACAGGTATATATGTGTATTTGGCACACACATACATCATCTGTGTCCATTGCCATTACTGGTTTAATCGATGTCATGCATTATTGTGAACAACAACCCACACACATGGGCATTCTGTGTGACAAAAACACACATGGCATGTGTGGAATTCAAAGCCGTAACTAACTGTGCTATGACAGTAGTGAGAGACGCAGTAGCAGAGCATGCTATTTGCATTACTGGGATATTTGCCCTCTTCTGCTGTACTTGTAGGGTGCTGACATCATCTCTGTGTAGAGATTGGAATGTGCACCAGCTGGTGTGTTCTCCTGGTTGCCAAAAGGGTCAGTTTTCTCACACATGTAATTGCACACACTTGCCATTTGTAGGATTCAAACCCCTACCTATGTTATGACACTAAAGACATACGCATTAGCAGAGCACGCTTTTCATATCATTGGGAGGTTTCCCTTCTCCTGCTGTACTTATAGGGTGCTGACATCATCAGTGTTTAGAAAGGGAAATGTGCATCCTGTAGTGTGTTTTCCCAGTTGCCAAAAGGAACATTTCCTTCACACAGAATTGCACATACACTAACCCCCCTCACCCAAACACACACCCTTGCCATTTGCAGGATTCAAACCCCCACCTATCTATGTTATGACACTCAAGACGGACGGATAAGCGGAGCGCATTATTGACATTACTAGGAGGTTTCCCTTCTCCTGCTGTACTTATAGGATGCTGACATCATCAGTGTTTAGAAAGGGGAATGTGCATCCTGTAGTGTGTTTTCCCAGTTGCCAAAAGGAACATTTCCCTCACACAGAATTGCACACACACTAGCCCCCTTCACCCAAACACACACACTTGCAGGAGTCAAACCCTTACTTAACTATGTTATGACATTCTAGACAGACAGATTAGCAGAAAGCGCTATTCACATTACTGGGAGGATTCCCTTCTCCTGCTGTACTTATAGGGTGCTGACATCATCAGTGTTTAGAAAGAGGGATGTGCATCCTGTAGTGTGTTCTCCTAGTTGCCAAAAGGGACATTTCTCTCACACAGAATTGCACACAAACCCCCCCCGCTCACACACACACACACACACACACACACACACACACACACACACACACACACACACACACACACACACACACACACACACACACTGAGAATTGAGGGAGAAGCATTAGCAGAGTGCACTATCCAAATTACTGGGCATTTGCTCTGCACCTGCAGTATTTACAGGGTGCTGACATCATTATTTCTACAGAGGTATGTACATCTAGTACTACCTGTCAGGTGGGGGATAGCATATATATGCATTTGCAGCCACCTTCTTCAGGGTCAGATATGTACATCAGCACTGGCAGGTTATGTTCTATACCATGCTTCGTTACCACAGGACCTGTAACACACAACACAACCAGTTCGGACCACCCCTCCCACATCCAGGACACACACTTTGCTTCCCTGGGAACAGTGCCAAGATATGAAGGTGTTCACATACACCATTCCAGTTGTTAACGTCAGGTAAAGGTATATTGTGTGTGGGAACTACTCAGGCCTCTACAACATTACCCTACAGCCACTACAATTTGTGAGTCCATGTGCTATGGAAGAACCACTCACCGCAGCCACAAGGGGGAATACATATTGCACCTGACCATCTGCAACATGGGTACTCACTGTTCCACACCAGAGGTAGACCACCATTGTTGATAGCTGACCATACCCACCTTTCCCTGGACATCCATATCCCATCCCCACCCCCAGGGAAGGTTGTCACTGCAAACAAAGTGTATTTATCAAAAGCAGACTTTACACTTGTGAAGACTGGGGTGGAAGACTTCAAAGGACCCATGCTGGGGGAGTATACAGGCCACTCTGCATAATCCTTGACAATTGCATTCTATGAGCATGTGGAAGGTTTGCATTGATCATGCTATCCCAAATATACCCATGACTCCTCCACAACAGGACACCTGTCAGGTGTACACCAGCCATATATGAGCTGTCCAACAGACAGAGTGAGCTAATACATTGCAGAGCAGTAGCCCACAGAGGGAGGACATCTCTGAACAGTACTGGCACGACACTTCAATCCCTCATAATCATCACGACAAAGTGTTGACAGTGAAATTGTCCAGACACTGCAGATAAGGCTCCCCTCAGTCTGTTATTGATGCCCACTTACTGTTAGAGGTCCTCACCAACCCTCTTCCAGCACACACCAACAACATGGATTTGGCATAGCAAATTCAACCCCTGGGATCTCCACTGTGTCCCTGCTTGACGGAGGCACAGCACACTAGCCTCACATGGTGCCTTATGTGACCTACTTTACAGTGGCACAGTAGCCTACTGTACTGGGGAGGCAAACACCAAGCACACTCTGGCTAAGCTGTCATTCCCTAGGGCAAACAGCCTAGTGTTGACCTCTACACCCATATGTTTAATTGTCAGATGCACAATATTTGCTGCTGAAAGACTGTTTGCAGGTCTTTATTGCCATAGCATTCCCTGTTTCTATGAACAACTTGTGTATCTGTGGAAGATGTTTGACTATGAGAGGGATCCACTATATCACTTATGTCTCTGTAGTCATTTAACTGTGTACACTGGACAGACTGCTGTAATGTGGTGGTTCCTGGAATAACACGTACAAATACCAGATATGTGTGGCCAACTGCTAAACTGAGACTTGGCCTAAGTGTGTGAGCATGCCCAGTTCAGGCTTTCCATGGCATGTTGTCTGACATATGTCTCAATTATCAAAGTGTGCGAGCATGCCCAGTGTGAGCTTTCCATATGTTGAACTCTGCAGCCCACCACATTTGTGGATGAGTGTGAACTTCAACAATATCTCACGTTTATGGTTGTGTGTTGTGTGTCATGTTGTGTACTTACTGTCCAACTGCTTTGTGTCTGAACACAACAGGGATTATACTGTGCCTGCAGGGTTTGCATGGGATACTTTGCATACAGTTGTCAACATCCTTTCAAACTGACCTAACACTGTAGTTCCGTATAGTGTACTGGTTCAGTACTTTCACTGTGGTGGACAGTATCCTGGGCTTTAGTCCTATCACTGCTTTACATTTTCATAGTGAGCACAAAAGACTGGTTAGGGGCCAGTTGTGCACATCTGCAAACTAGCGGTAACCCGGTTACAACTGCTTAAAAGTACCTTAGTCACTCTGAATGACAAGGCCTGTAGTCTGCTCAAAAGCAAAATAAAACCCCACTGTCATTCCCGAAACCAGGACCTTGGAAACAGTAATCTGCATGACTTACCACTAAACCACGACTGTTATATGAGAATATTGTGCTACAATAAATATATCATGTAATAGTAGGAATGAATGTAAAGGGAATATAGGATGTGTAGTACACAATGCATGTCATGTATATTTACTGTCAAATGTAGTGGATTTCTATAATAGTAGTGTGTGAACAGAAACAGCCATGCTAGTTGGTAGCTAGTAGGTAATAATGTCGCTGTAGCACCTTGCAAGCCACACACATACTCACAGCAGGATAATCACTGCCCATACCCCACAACCTCTTACAGGAACACATCTGGACTAAGTAATAAAAAATGTGGAGCAAAGGCCCAAAACAGGGACACATTCCAAATAATGCTCCAACAAACTTAGACAGTTGAGAGAGTAATAGGTTCTGCATTTTGTTGGATGTTTGGAAGGGTATGAAGTCTGAAACTGAAATGTTTGTCACTATAGTCTGACTTGAGCCCAGAGTGATTTGCCATAAAAAGCTGTTTATGAGATATGGACCAAAATATGAGGCAAACATGTGGACAACCTGCAAATATCTGTACACTTGAGAGGTCTGACACTGCCATATTTGAATAGTTAAGAGCCTAGACATAGCAACAGTGACTGAGTTACAGGGATGCCCCACAGACTCCCTGTGAAATGTAAAAACAGTAGGCAGAAATGTGTTACAACACATGCAATGGTAACTATGAAGTACTGAAAGTATGCACCACTTGCATGTTGGAAATAGTGTAGTAATACATATGCTCATGCTAACCCACAGTCACAACTGCAGAATACCAGGCAATTTAATGGGTGTACCCCACTGATATGTACCATTCCATGAGGCAGATAAAAGATGCACCTGATAGTCTCTGGGGCCTGCTCAGCAGCATACTCAAATACCCTAATAGATGTCAAGGCCCACACCATGGCCAGACCACATTGCATGCAGTAACACTCTAGCAGATATAGCAAGCATTCCAAGGTGTGAATGTACATGGAAAATAGGAAAGCCACAGCAACACACTACAGTCAAGACACCTAGCAGGCATACAAGTAGTGAATGTAAAGGGCAAATATTGACGCCATAGCAACAAAGTGCAAGAGCCACTGCTATATACCAGTTACACCACATGTCCCAGCGGAAAGCACACAGACCCACAGTAACAGTAGTAGTAGTCTTAGGTGTCAGTGTACATACACACTTAGTACAGGAAACTGGAGAAATGAATGGAGAAATGTTAATCTACAGCACAGCCAGAAATATGAGAGAGATACTAACCTTTACACTCACTGAACAGTGTCCACAGCATACCAGCATGGTGCCTGCCCTTAAATTCTGAAAGAGCTATGCCTATCTCACATACCTTTTTATAGCACTGTCCTGGAATCACAGTGAGAACTGCAATCAGTACACAACTGGCTGCATGCAATTAGCAAATGCTGGCTAACAATTGGTGCAGAGACCATCACATGGACATATGCAGATACCTACAAAAGCATGCTGTACTCCCAGTCCACACATGCAATACTTTCATTGCACCCTGTGGAGGTAGGGAGAGACAGAGAGAGATAGAGAGAGAAAAAAAAAACTTACACAAACAAAACCAGTCATCAAAACCCACTCGAAAGCTGACAACTGACAACTGGAGCAGCAGGACACCAAACCAAACGGCAACGCAAGCAGCTGTGACAAACACAGGTAATGTAAAGTAATACTTTAAAAGTCTACATACTGTGAACCCTCCATATGTGTCATTGGTCTGTATTCATATGTATATGAAGATGTGCATAGGGCAGGGGACATACAGCAACTATCAGTGAAGGCTGTACATACATATGTATGTGAGGGCATCTATGTGCACATATCAATGTAGGTTGAATGTAGGTTGTAGTGCAATGTACAAAGTAGGTTTCACAGTTATGTGTGTTTAGCAGTATGTTAGTGTGTGTATACAGTTTTGTAAACAAACATGTTGATATACCCATCTATCATATGGTTACGTATGTATGTCAATATATGTATATATATATATATATATAATATGCATATATGTATACCTACATAGAGAGGGATGTAGGAATACATAGACAGATGTAGATAGATAGAATATGTAGAAACATATATATGTAATACACACATACAGATATAGATATATGTAGATACATATACATAGACAGATCTGACTATCTACAGATATGACTGTATATGATGATCTCACACTCCCCCTGTCCCACTCCCTCTGTCACTCTCACCCCCACTCTGTCACACAACCCCCCTCTCTCCATATCTATATCAATATATGTACATCAACATATGTATGTGTATATGTATACAGACATATATATATATATATATATATATATATATATATATATATACATATAGATATATATATATATATATATATATATATATATATATATATATATATATATATATATATATATATATATATATATATATACATATATATATATATATATATATAGAGAGAGAGAGAGAGATGTATATATATTCTGAGTGAGGCACATGTGTACAGATGTATTGCAACAGGTGCCTGGTGACAAAGGCATGGAGTGAACACCAGTGTCGAAACTGGAGTACCATACCCCATTTCAAATCACCTACACCAGTAACCACCAGATATGTGATTGGTTGCCCACCACTTCATGTGTCAGTGGTGAACAGAGTCATGAATGTGTACAATAGTCCCCCCAGTGATAGTCACAGTGGCATACTATTCCTGGAATACCTGCACATGGTATGTGTCAGCAGACATGGTGTGTCAGCTATGGACATGTAGGTCAATGTACCTCTCCACACCACGCAATGGCTGCCACGGTATGTACCTCACATGACAGCTACAGATATGGAGAAGGACACAGTGACATGTACGACACTGAGACAATGCACTCAAACACATTACGTATGCACACTGACTGACAACACCACAGAGTACACATATCCTACCCACATAGAGGTTACCACTTCTAGATTTACATACTTAAGTCACACAAATGACAGATGTCCAACAACCATAGTAACACCTCACACCATCCACAACCTAAATGACTGCTGTGCGTCATCCGTGACACCGCAGTAGAGAGCACATGGAGGAGGTACAGGTTCCTACGCACAGATAAGACATACCCTGCAATAAATCACACAGCATTAAGAAGCAAGACTCCCCATGAGTACATGTCACACATACCCTGCTGAATGTTAGTCAGATAGGTAATATGCCATATGAGTCACCCTGTGTAACTGTTTGACAGGAGCAGGTACCATCACATCACATTTGTCACAATGGTCAGGGTAGCTGAATAGTATGCTGCTGTAGTCCCAGGGGCAATAGCATATTGTATTGTATTGTAATGTATTGTATTGTGTTGTATTGTATTGGTATGTAGAGGTGCCTCCTTCGTGGAGTGGAACCACTACTGCTGTACGCCAGTGTACAGGTACATATCCTGTAGTCAGGCTAGTGTCACATAGCACTTCTATATGTGTGCTTAGCTCCTCTTGGAGTTCATGTAGCATGCAACTGGGGATACCATCAGGTCCCATTGATGCTGTGTTTTCTGCTTTTCTGAGGGCGGCTCTCACCTGGACATCTGTGATGACAGGGAGGTTGCAGTCAGCTGGGATAAGTATGTCTTAGTTTGTGGGGAGAGGGAGGGGGGAAACTTGCACTGAACCTGTTTGCCACAATGCTGCCAATATCTGTGGGTTCAGTGAATTATTTGTTGTTGTGTTCTAACTATGAGCATATTGGAGGGTTTCTGACCAGGTTTCTAACATAACTGAAGAAGGCCTTGTGGTTATCTATAGTGTCCCCGTTGATTTCCCTCTCAAAGTTGCCCATGGATGTTTGTATGAGAGAAAATAGCTCTTTACTAATGCTGATCAGACATGCCTTCCCTTTATGGAATTATGCTCTGTCTTGCAGTAGCTTCCATCTTTTGTTATACAATCTGTCTATGGCTGGGGTCCACCAGACAGGATGCTTTCCCTTTGTGGAGAGTGTCTTGGTCGTATATGGGATTGCATGATCCATGCATTCTCGGAGATGTCTGTAGAAATCATTTGTGAAGGAGTCAGCATTGTGGGTTGTGTCTTCCACTGGCCCAGTGGGCTTAAAGGATACCATGTCAGTGTTGCAAAGTGTAAAGTTTGCATTTGAAATGTTATTCACTGTAGTCGTTTGTGCTGGTGGTGGAGGTGGGATATGTATATCCAGGGCAATTAGTTTGTGGTCATCTTACAGTAGTTGATGATGTACCCCATACAGTACCTCGATACAAACCCCCAGAGTGAGGATGTGCTTTGGACCTGAATCAGTGTTCTGACTGCTAGGGTTTGTTAGTAAGTCGTATGGAGTGTGCCAGGTACTGTTGCACAGTTGTTGGCTGAGCACTGATACCTGGCCATTTACATGTGTATCCACCAATAGACAGACAGATGCTATATATGTGAGATATGTTGTATCACAACAGTCAAGTAGCATGTGTAGTATGTGTGCCAAATTCTGCTGACATATTTTGCTGATATCATGTTATTTCCTTTTTCAGGACCATGGCTCACCAGAGCAATCCAGCATACTCTGCAGCTGAGGATGAGGAAATACACCAGAGCCTGGTGCGGGATTATGCAATACTCTTTTCCCGCACCAGCCAGAATCAGCAGGAGAGGGCTGCACTGTGGCAAGACCTTGTCCATTGGGTAAATGACATAGGCACGCATAATAGGACATATGAGCAGGTACGAAATCACTGCAGTGATTTAATCAGAAATGTCCGTCAGCGTGCGTCGGATATCCACAGGCAACAGGTTGTCACAGGTTGTGGGGTGGCTACACATCCCCCACTCACCAAACTGGAGGGACTACTCATAAGTGTTGTGGCCCCAGCCCGCCAACAACAACAACAGCAGCAGACCTGCATTATGATGGAGGCTGGAGCCACACAGCACCAAGACTACGCGCGTGCAGATAATATGCCATATGTATAGTTGACTGTTGTGTACACTGGTAGTTAATGCATGTGTGAGGTGTGTCCTTGGTTTGTAGCTGTCATCATAGTATTTAATGTGCAAGTGTGATATTCTCAATATCAGCAGCTGACCTGTGAAAGGCAACTGTTGTACTACTGACCTGTATCATCCTCAGTAACAATGGCACAGTTGTGCCCACTGACATTAATTTCCTCACTTCTGCAGGTCCCTCCAGTGTAACAGCAATGCAGTCTATCCATGCTGGTGAGTGTGTATTAACAATACCTTTAATAGTCTTGATAGTAATAGTAATATTAGGCTTACTTAGTTGTGCTCTATGTATGCATGCAGGTGTGTCTGTGTCTGTGTGTTGATATCTCGCATACTGAGTAGTGTGCAATTGGGCAACTGTGTGCAAGTGTGCAACTGTGTGCAAGTGTGCATGTGTGCACCTGTGCATGTGTGCATGTGTGCATGTGTGCACCTCTGCATATGAGCATGTGTGCACCTGTGCATGTGTACATGTGTGCACCTGTGCACATGTGTGCATGTGTGCATGTGTGCATGTGTGCACGTGTGCACGTGTGCATGTGTGTACCTGTGCATGTGTGCATGTGTGCATGTGTGCATCACTGGTAACATTGTGTAGACATTGTAAACTGTGTTTCCTGTTTCCCTCCCACAGGTTCTGGTGCTGCTCTGGTGTCATGCAGCAGGGAACCAGAATCAGGTGCCATGGGTACTGTTAATGATGACATCTGTGTAATGGCACAGGAAGGTATGCCAGGGTCTGTCATTGGTCAGCCAATTGACAGTACACAGCTGTCAACCCCATCAATGCGCACAGTCATCCTGCCAATACACCCTTTGTCACCAATGTCCCTAGGTGATGGACAGGATACAGTGGGTATTGACCAGGGTAATGTGGTATCTGTGGCACATGCTTCCCCACACAGCAGCCATGGGCATGGCCCTGAGATGGTACCACACAGACAGATGTCCAGGGGTTCTCGTGGGAGCATCCGTGGGCGTACTGCCCCTGTCAGACGTGCCCACAGATGTCTTACAACCTCAGCTATGTTTCGGGCTGTCATGCAGGCACAGTCATGTATGGAATGGTACACCAGACAGGGTCTGAGGGAGCTGAAAGCATGTCACACAGCCATGACTGACAGTATGCGTGACATTGCTGCTGCCATCCGTAATTTCACCGATGTCATAGACAGACGTTGTGGGGACATATTAGATCGGTTCCACAACTACATGTCCATGAGCCAGGGCAATGGTGGATGGTTGAGGCATCAACGTGGGCGTATGCCAGCAACAGCAGCAGGTGGCAGTCGTCGTGGACGACAATAGGTCTGCGGCCGCCCCATAGTGCCAGCAGCAGCCCTAGCAGTGCTGGGTCTGTGCTGTCATCAGACCACACCAGATGCCACGTGCACGTGGCTCTGGACAGGCCTGACAGGGATCTGTGTCCAGTCAACGAACACCTGCATCTGATGACAGTACCCAGTCTGGATTGGTACCGGATGCGGTCCGTAGCATCCCTGCAAGGCACAGGTACCGTGTCCGTGGCCAGAGACACTGAACTGTATGACCTGGCAGGTACAGTCTGTGGCTGTCCACAAACACCGGCATATGGCAGCCATGAGGTGGAACTGTGTGCATCCATACACACATGCAAATTGACAACACCTACAGCTACTGCATACATGCACACACTGCATCAACATTGCCCCACCTTGTACTGCTGTCCCTCACCAACACACATACACATACATGTCAATTGGTGGTATCAGTGGGAGACTCAGGCATACCAAGTTCACACCCTGTGCATATGATGAAACTGTGCCACCTCCTGCAATCTGTAACATCAGTGCAGGTACAGGTTAACATGTTGTTGATGCACAGGGTGACTACATAGACGTGTAGTAATAGTATCATGTTGTTAACTGTACTGTGTGCTGATATAATTGTGGGTATATCCCAGCATGCCTGATGCAGTAAGGGTATGATTGTCTTGTACTGTTGTCTACACCCATGGTAAGTATCATAGTGTATCATCTGCACATGTTGGCATACTGGTGGAAAGGATGTCAACAGAAGGCTACATACATAGGTTGCACAGGGAATAAGGTAATGAAAGTATTAATACGGAATGATGGACATGTAAACTGCAAGTGGCATGTTGCCCACACTGGACTCGGCAATGCGGATGTTTGAGGATTTGATATGTGTGCAGTACTACATGACTGGTACAGGACACACAGGAGCACCCTAGCACTGCAAGCTCACATCTCATACCATGCTAGACAGCCCCAACACACAAAACTAACTTTCACAGGAGGGAGAGTCCCCATAAATGTCAGGGATACTGTGGTGGCAGGACAGGTAGCATACATCCTACTAAGTATGGAACCACTGAGTGAAGGCTCCGTGTCTATTATTTGACATGTGTATTACTGCAGGTATGAGCACCTGGGTTTCCATCCAGTTATTGTACATCCTGACGGTACATGGTCTGTACATTTGTGTGCGCTGAGACTGGACCCTAGCCATCTGACCTGTGTATTTCCATGTACATGTGTATAGTGCCTGCATATTTGCACTGTTACCTACTGGAAGTGGTACAGCTTTTTTGTTGTACAATGGACTACATGCAGCCCTGCTTACTGTAGCTTTGTTTGCATGCATGTTTGCTTGCAGTTACCCTGGAACACTGATCCAACCTGTAATGCAGATTTACAGAGCTTCTGTGGACTCCTAGTGACATCTGCATAGCTTACTATATGTATGTCCATATCTCACTTGACAGAAAGTCACTGTTTGTCCTGTTCACAAGTATGTTGCCTGTGACACTTTGCATATGACTTACCTGGCATTTTACCACGTGAGCAGTCATATATGCCAGTGCTAACTAATCACAGGCACTACACCCTCACATACTCACCTTCTGTACCTTGTTCCCCATTGGCCCTATGTGCTGTTAATCACCATGGCAAACACAATACTATGGTAGCAAAGGTCACTTGTCAGTCACCTCTATGGTACAGTTGTGGAATATGTGGGTCATGTGGCAATGTCACAGCTGCCACATGTACACTGTCAACCCTCTCCCCTACACATGGATGTACAACACATGTATGATATGCAACCACATAGCCAAACTGGGGACTAAGAACTCTGAACCCAGTACTGGCATAACCTGTCAGGTGGCATGAAATACTACAGTGACTACAATACCAGTCTGATGTAGACCTACACTGACAGCAATCCAAACACATGAACACACTGGGCCATTCGTGGAGCCTCAGAATAGCATGCTGCCTGAGCAGCAGACACCTCTGCAGCTGGCACACAGGCATACATTAAGCCAGAACACAGCACATGCAACACATAGCACACAAATCCTGTGTGCCAAACAGTCACAGCCTGTACGGCTAGACAACACACCTGCTACAGTTGTGTTAGGTACCTTTATTGTCCGGTACAGTGAGGTCCCGCTCACCAGGCTGGACAAGGTGAAGGTCACAGTGATATGCCCGTGGGGCACTATGGTCCACCACATAACACAAGAATACAGGTCAGTCAGAGGCATGGACACATATGACTCAGTCATTGTCCATGCCACTATGGCTGACCTGTGATGTACCTCCCTGGAATACATGATAGGGAACATAGAAGGGCTCTCTGAGCATGTGGCATAGGCCTGTATGACCCTGACCTTGGTTGGCATCATACCCTCACCAAGAATGCTGAAGTATTACTGAATGCTGATGAATTACTGTAGCTACAACACTCTAGCTGAAAGGTTCCTAACACGTAGTCACTGCATTGCTATGGAACAACTTGTTACCACTCCCACAACAGGTGAAAACATGCAGCACCTGTTCATCAACAACATGTAGACTATATGCCCCAGACCAGATGTGTATCCCTCGCTGCTAGGATGATACCATATACAACTCACACTGTATATACACATACCACATGAAGCACCTGCACAGAAGACCAGAGTCATAATGTTATTCAGTGCAAATACCATGTATTCACATGTGGCAGGCGTCAGACATGGGAACTATTGAAGGTCACAGGTATATATGTGTATTTGGCACACACATACATCATCTGTGCCCATTGCCATTACTGGTTTAATCGATGTCATGCATTATTGTGAACAACAACCCACACACATGGGCATTCTGTGTGACAAAAACACACATGGCATGTGTGGAATTCAAAGCCATAACTAACTGTGCTATGACAGTAGTGAGAGACGCAGTAGCAGAGCATGCTGTTTGCATTACTGGGATATTTGCTCTCTTCTGCTGTACTTGTAGGGTGCTGACATCATCTCTGTGTAGAGATTGGAATATGCACCAGCTGGTGTGTTCTCCTGGTTGCCAAAAGGGTCAGTTTTCTCACACATGTAATTGCACATACACTTGCCATTTGTAGGATTCAAACCCCTACCTAACTATGTTATGACACTATAGACAGACGCATTAGCAGAGCACGCTTTTCATATTATTGGGAGGTTTCTCTTCTCCTGCTGTACTTATAGGGTGCTGACATCATCAGTGTTTAGAAATGGGAATGTGCATCCTGTAGTGTGTTTTCCCATTTGCCAAAAGGAACATTTCCCTCATACAGAACTGCACACACACTAACCCTCCTCACCCAAACACACACACTTGCCATTTGCAGGATTCAAACCCCCATCTAGCTATGTTATGACACTCAAGATGGACGCATAAGCGGAGCGCATTATTCACATTACTAGGAAGTTTCCCTTCTCCTGCTGTACTTATAGGGTACTGACATCATCAGTGTTTAGAAAGGGGAATGTGCATCCTGTAGTGTGTTTTCCCAGTTGCCAAAAGGAACATTTCCCTCACACAGAATTGCACACACACTAACCCCCCTCACCCAAACACACACACTTGCAGGATTCAAACCCCTACTTAACTATGTTATGACATTCTAGAAAGACGGATTAGCAGAGAGCGCTATTCACATTACTGGGAGGATTCCCTTCTCCTGCTGTACTTATAGGGTGCTGACATCATCAGTGTTTAGAAAGGGGAATGTACATCCTGTAGTGTGTTCTCCTAGTTGCCAAAAGGGACATTTCTCTCACACAGAATTGCACACGCACCAACCCCGCTCACCCACACACTGAGAATTTGCAAGATTCAAACCCCTACCTAACTATATTATGACACTTGAGAGAGAAGCATTAGCAGAGTGCACTATCCGAATTACTGGGCATTTGTTCTGCACCTGCAGTATTTATAGGGTGCGGACATCATTATTTCTACAGAGGTATGTACATCTAGTACTACCTGTCAGGTGGGGGATAGCATATATATGCATTTGCAGCCACCTACTTCAGGGACAGATATGCACATCAGCACTGGCAGGTTATGTTCTATACCATGCTTCATTACCACAGGACCTGTAACACACAACACAACCAGTTCGGACCACCCCTCCCACATCCAGGACACACACTTTGCTTCCCTGGGAACAGTGCCAAGATATGAAGGTGTTCACATACACCATTCCAGTTGTTAACGTCAGGTACAGGTATATTGTGTTTGGGAACTACTCAGGCCTCTACAACATTACCCTACAGCCACTAAAATTTGTGAGTCCATGTGCTATGGCAGAACCACTCACCACAGCCACAAGGGGGAATACATATTGCACCTGACCATCTGCATCATGGGTACTCACTGTTCCACACCAGAGGTAGACCACCATTGTTGATATCTGACCATACCCACCTTTCCCTGGACATCCATATCCCATCCCCACCCCCAGGCAAGGTTGTCACTGCAAACAAAGTGTATTTATCAAAAGCAGACTTTACATTTGTGAAGACTGGGGTGGAAGACTTCAAAGGACCCATGCTGGGGGAGTATACAGGCCACTCTGCATAATCCTTGACAATTGCATTCTATGAGCATGTGGAAGGTTTGCATTGATCATGCTATCCCAAATATACCCATGACTCCTCCACAACAGGACTTCTGTCAGGTGTACACCAGCCATATATGAGCTGTCCAACAGACAGAGTGAGCTAATGCATTGCAGAGCAGTAGCCCACAGAGGGAGGACATCTCTGAACAGTACTGGCACGACACTTCAATCCCTCATAATCATCACGATAAAGTGTTGACAGTGAAATTGTCCAGACACTGCAGATAAGGCTCCCCTCAGTCTGTTATTGACGCCTACTTACTGCTAGAGGTCCTCACCAACCCTCTTCCAGCACACACCAACAACATGGATGTGGCTTAGCAAATTCAACCCCTGGGATCTCCACCATGTCCCTGCTTGATGGAGGCACAGCACACTAGCCTCACATGGTGCCTTATGTGACCTACTTTACAGTGGCACAGTAGCCTACTGTACTGGGGAGGCAAACGCCAAGCACACTCTGGCTAAGCTGTCATTCCCTAGGGCAAACAGCCTAGTATTGACCTCTACACCCATATGTTTAATTGTCAGATGCACAATATTTGTTGCTGATAGACTGTTTGCAGGTCTTTATTGCCATAGCATTCCCTGTTTCTATGAGCAACTTGTGTATCTGTGGAAGATGTTTGACTATGAAAGGGATCCACTATATCACTTATGTCTCTGTAGTCATTTAACTGTGTGCACTGGGCAGATTGCTGTAATGTGGTTGGTTCCTGGAATAACACGTACAAATACCAGATATGTGTGGCCAACTGCTAAACTGAGAGTTGGCCTAAGTGTGTGAGCATGCCCAGTTCAGGCTTTCCATGGCATGTTGTCTGACATATGTCTCAATTATCAAAGTGTGCGAGCATGCCCAGTGTGAGCTTTCCATATGTTGAACTCTGCAGCCCACCACATTTGTGGATGAGTGTGAACTTCAACAATATCTCACGTTTATGGTTGTGTGTTGTGTGTCATGTTGTGTACTTACTGTCCAACTGCTTTGTGTCTGAACACAACAGGGATTATACTGCGCCTGCAGGGTTTGCATGGGATACTTTGCATACAGTTGTCAACATCCTTTCAAACTGACCGAACACTGCAATACCGTATAGTGTACTGGTTCAGTACTTTCACTGTGGTGGACAGTATCCTCGGCTCTAGTCCTATCACTGCTTTACATTTTCATAGTGAGCACAACAGACTGGTTAGGGGCCAGTTGTGCACATCTGTCCATGTTGCATTATGTTCAGATATGAACTTCTTAAACCAGGCTTGTCCAACATTGGTCGTGTATTCCACAACATAGGTGTACATTGGCAAACACTAGCGATCTTCCCTAGGCCATTTCTAATGCTAGTCAGAAAGTGTGTTTGTCCTTCGACACACATTGTAACTGGAGTTTGCCATGACATATGTCATGGTTAGTATACTGTGCCTCCGTCTACCCGTGACATAACAGTGATACCCAGGGTAAACCTACCATCTCCCATCCATTCATCAAGATTCCTCTTGAGGAGAGTCGATGAGTGACTCTCTGGCTAACCTGTACTGGGAGTTTACTCAAGAGTGGGGGTGGCTTCTGTGTTATGGATCATTCAGTACAGCTTGTCCTATGTATGTCAGTGCTGGGGTTCAGGTCTCTCAGGTGCATAGCTCACTGCCATTCAGATTGTCCAAGGTGCAGCATGTTCATTGATTCCAGCTTGGACATGGCTTTATACATCAGGCACAGCTTGCCTCTGGGTGGGCAGTATGGCAGTGTGTGGAGCTGCAGTTTGTTTAATCAGGCAACACATGGCATCTGTTCAAGCTCTTTGATACTCCTGGTGAGGTACTTTTGGGGACTTTCCAGTTGATGGAGGTGTCTGCTGAGGTACATCCCACAGGGGCTATTGTAGTCAATTGTAATGCTGATGAAGGATGACTGCAGAGCCACAATGACCTCCCCTGATCTAGATCTGACAACCTTCATGACTAGGTGGGTATATGGTATGTTTCTGTAACCACTACAGCCACATGCTTGTCCAATGCAGGGTATCTATCAACTTGTGTCCCCAGGTCTCTTATTACATGTTAAGTACTTAATGGGTTAACACCTATGTGGTAATTGGTGGGCACTTACTGTATATCCACAGGGGTTGACTATACACCTTTCTGCAATTAGCTTGCTAACATGGCTATGGCACCAGTTGTCTGTTTCTATGTGGCCCTTTTGTGGGATGCTTGTGTCAGCTGGAGGGTCAGATATGGTGGCCAGTTTGTAGTCCTCTGCAAACTTGTTCAGACACAGTCCTTCCATGTTGGCCTGTACCTATGGAACATATATACCAAATGAGGGAGGTCCCAGGACCAAGCCTTGTGGGATGCCAGTTATATCTGGTTTGTAGTCTGACATGGCTGCAGCATTTCTGACCATGTCAGTTATGTCCTTGGTCTAGTTTGCAACCCCTCTACTGACATAGGGGTTTATATTTAAGCTGGTGAGCTTATCTATAATGAACACATGGGGTATTGTATGGAAGCCTTTGCAAGGTCCAGCTATGCTGTGTGGACCACATTCCCCTCATCAATGACCTTAATGACTGTTTCAAATGAGTCAAACATGTTTAAGGGGCAGGATATGCACTTAAGAAAGCCACAGTGGGTAGGGTCCAGTGTCAGTAGGTCCCCAATATCTTTATGTCTGCGGTACATGCTGATCCTTTCCATAGCTTTGCAGACCAAGCTTGCCAGGATTCTGGGGTGGTAGTTTGCAGTATCCATTCAGGCAACACCTTTGTTGAGAAGGACCACAGTTGTTGTGCACTGCACTTTGGGTACATATCCTGTGGTAAGGCTGACATTGAGCAGTAGTGTTATTTGGCATTCCATTCTTATTGGAGTCCATGCTGGACTCAGCCCAGGACACCATCTCATACCATTGATGCTGTGTGTTTTGCTTTGTAGATGCTGGCTGTTACCTCAGCATCTGCAATGTCAGGGGGCCAGCACTCTGCTGGGATAGATATTTTGCATTTTGGGTTGGGGGGGGGTTGCACTATACCTGTCAGGTTGGATGTTGGCAATATGTGTGTGTGTGTGTGTGTGTGTGTGTGTGTGTGTGTGTGTTTGGTATGTTGTTTGTAATATTTGAGTGATTCAGAGCATATCTGTGAATTCCCAACAAGGTTCCTACCATCAGTTAAGAAAGCCTTCTGATTATCCTTAGTGTCCTGTACAATTTGTATTTTCATAGGTTCATAGGTTCATACTAGGCTATCCGCCCGGGCATTTATAAGCCTAGCCAGAGTGTGTGTGGCTTTCGCCACCCCTTGCTATGTGAATATCATGGCCATTTATGATTTACTTTACTGTGCCTCTGTCTGGACGTGATACAGTGAAGACCCCCAGTGTACATCTACGATCATCCATCCACTTGGCAAGATTCCTGTTGAAGAGAATCAGTGAGGGGCTCTGCCTAACATGGAGTGTGATTCTGTTCCAGGGTGTAGGGAGCCTCTGGGTTATGTATCTGTCCCTCCAGCACATCCTATTTCATTATGTGTTGAGGTTGACATCTCTCACTCTCACAGCTCTGACGGATTTGGGTTTTCTGGGGTGGAGCATGTCCATTACTCCTGTGTTGGACATGGCCTTGTACAACAGGCATACAACGCCTCTGTGTAGGCAGTATGTGACTGCATTCAGCTGGGGTGTCTACAGCCAGGCAGCATATGACATATATTTGAGACCCTTTATCCTCTTGGTGAGGTACTTGTGAGGTCTTTCTAACTGCTGCAGGTGTTGGGAAAGGTACATCCCAAATGAGGCATTGTACTTGATTATGGGTCTGATAAGAGAACAGTATAGGGGCACAATGACCTCTGTTGATGTAGATGTGAATCCTTTCATGATACGGTGTCCAATATAGACAGTCTAACTAGCCACATTGGCAATGTGAGTGTCACATAACAGGTTACTGTCCACTTGTGTCCCTAGGTCCCTGATTACTCCTTCCATACATAATGGATTAACACCTATGTGGTAATTTGTGAGTACCTTGTTTGGTATTTGGTGAGACATTCATACTGTCCAGTGTCTTCAGGACAGCTGTGTGGGGTTCCTGTGTGTGAGAGTGTGGTCTGTAGCATGCTACAGACTGTACAGCAGTTTTGCCTATGGTTAGTTGCACATGGGTGGTCTCCGATGCTTCGTGCATTGTCAGTTACCTGGACGTGTGGGTGTCTGTGCTGAATATGGATACTCCCCCTCCTTTTATGTTTTGGTCCAGGTTTTGGGGCCATAACGCATGATATGAGGTATAACCTGGTAGTGCTGGTGTGCTGTCAGGAGCCTTGCTGCAGGTTTCTGTCACTGCACAGACATCAATGTTCTCCATACTGGGGAGGGCCTCGGGAGCATGCATATTGAGGTTTACACATCTGGCATTGATCAGCATTACCCTTATGTTTCTTTCCACTTATGTTTTCTAGGGTGGTCGGTTAGTCTTTTCAGCCTTGCCTACGAAAGGCTCTATGGAGGTGGCAAGAGCCTTATCCAATATCCAGATGCCCAGGGGTAACAGGTGCAAGCCATCCCTGGAACAGAAGCGTGGCTTGTCAAGCATGACATCCCAAGCAGACAGACATTGGATCCCCTTGGAATGACACCAGTAATTGTGCCACTTGTTGAAGCTGATCATTCTGTGTTTGTACTGTGGCATCATTCTTGGTGAGGGTAGGATGCTGCACACGGTCAGTGTCATACCGGCCTGGACTACATAATCGGAGAGCTCATCTATGACTCTTTTCATGTAGTCCAGGGAGGTACATCTCAGTCATTCACACCAGCATGGACAATGACTGCATCATATTTCTACTTACTTTGGGGTGACCTGCATACTTGTGTTATGTGGCGTATTGTAGCAGCCTACAGGCAGCTTACTGTACCCTTTCCCTTGTTCAGTCTGGTGAGCGGGACAGCATTGTGTCTGACTATGGAGTCACCTATTACAACTGTATCAGGCATGTTGTTTCTCCTTCTGGCCTGTCACTGTTTGGCACACCAGCTTTGTGTACTATGTGTTGCATGTGCTATGTTTGGAGGTAGTGGTTGCTTGTGTGTCTGCTTTGGAGGCCTCTGTTGATGTGGTGTGTTTGTAATTAGGGCCTCCAGGAATGTTTTTCTGTGTTTATGTCTTTGGTTTGCAGTTGTGATAGGTCTATGTGAGACTGGGTTTGTGGTGTGTGTGGTTACCTTCTCCTCCTGACTAGTTTTGACAGTACTGAGTTGAGAGAGCTCAGCCTCCGGTTTGTATAAATGGTTGCATCTCTCACATATATTTGTATTTCTTTGGGGGAGGTGAGGGTTGTCTGTGTACTTGGGGCAGGTGTAACATTGCCTCAAGATTCACTGATTCAACTTGTTGTAGCTGGCCTTAGAGGATTGTATGTGTGGACATATTTTATTGCCATACAACTGATCAGTGATTACTTCCGTTTTTATGTTTGCTCTATCATGTAGTAGCTTCCTCATTCTCTTGCATGGTTTGGTAATGGCTGGAGTCCACCATGCCAGATGCCTGTGTGTATGGCATTGTGTCTTGTTTTTCTTTGGGATTGCATAATCCAAGCATTCCTGGCAGTGTTCATGGAATGCCTGTATAACAGGTTCTGAGGTGTGGCCCATATTTTGCACCTGCACAGGGCCTTTAATGGATTCCACATCAGTTTGGAGGAGTGCAACTTTTGCTTTACACGTGTTTTTCACTGTGGTTTTCTGGCCAGGGACTGTGGTCAGGATGTGTATATCCGGTGTGATTACTCTATGGTCTGGTCTTACCAGTGAGGGATACACTTCTCATCTTGCCATCCAGTACCCATGTTGCTGATTATCACATCCAGTATGCTTACCCCTCTTGTGGGAGTGGTACGTTGTTCCTGGGCATTTTGGTTTATGGATTCTAGGAACTTTTGTCCTACAGTTTTGGAGCTAGTATAATGCTCCCAGTCTATGTCTGGGTATTTTCAGTCACCCAATATAATGTGGTTTGGAGGGCTTGATATATTCATGTATTCCAACATAGGCCAAGTGCAGTTCCTGGTGTTAGGATGGTAGTCTGTAGCAAGCTATAAACTGGGAGGCAGTTTTAGCCACTGTTACTTGACCATGGCTAGTCCATGCTGCTTCTTGTTGTGGTACCAACATGGGGGTGTGGTTATCCTTGACAATTATTGCTAGTCATCCTCCTTTTGTAGCTTGTTCCATGTTTTGAGGCTGTACAGCACAGTATGAGGTGTAACCTGGTAGTGTTAGGGTGCTGTTGTGAGCCTTGACCCAGTTTTCTGTTACAGGACCGATATCAACATTCTCCATACTGGTGGAGTTTAGACTGCATGCATCTTGCTGTTTAGACTTCTGGCATTGGGTAGCATTACATCTAGGTTCTTATCCCTTGTGATACCTATGGAGGTGGGTTTGTGTTTTGAGCCTTACCTATTCAAGGCACGCAATGTGTAACAACAGACTTTGCCAGTATCCATAAGGCCTGGACTGATAGGTGCACGCCACCCCTAGCAGGTGGAGCATCATGTCATGCTCAGCATGTCATCCCAGGCTGGCACACGTTGGATCCCCTTTGACTAACTGCAATACTTCAGCCAATTATTGCAATTGATCATCTCATCATCATATTTTGGCATCATGCTTGGTGAGGGTAGGATGTTAGTCAGGGTCATCAAGTTTGCATATACTACATGGTGTTACATTGCTTAACACATGGCATTCATGCCTCAGGTGGTGCTGCAGGGATGCCTCTGTCGGATGCACATACTAAACTCCCTGTACATGTTTGAGAGCAGGTTATGTCATTTTAGGCATCCCTGTTATTATACGAGTGAGTCAGAGAGGGTTATCATTCTCAGGGTTCCTACTGAGCCAGTGTATGTGCTATGCGTTGCCTCTTTGCCAAGGCCAGGGCATACTAGACATGCCTCCTTCTGCCTACTGGGGCAGCCTCAGGTTCTTCCTCCTCTGAGTCACGATCTGCCTGTGATGGCCTTGGCAATGTTGGAGGGCTGTTTGGCCCGGCCCTATGCTGGTCCTGCTGCAGCTGTTTTCGCAAGATCATATTATGTAGCATAGCACATACCATGACAATTTGGGTACATGTAGTTGGTGAGTACTGCAAGGCTCCACCAGATGTGTCCAGACACCGGAACCATGACTTGAGCAGCCCAAATACACGGTCTATTACATTACGTGTTTGTGCGTGTGCCTTATTATGGAGTTCCTGTTCAGGTGTGTGTGCGTTTCTGATGGGTGTCATCAGCCACGGCTCCAGTGCATAACCTGCATCCCCCACTAGGTGTCCATGTGGGATGTCCCCAATGGCAAATGTCTGGTACAGCTGCATCAAATGCCAGATATGGGAATCATGGTAGCTCCCAGGGCAGCCAGCACACACATTCATTATTATGCCCTGGGCATCACACATGACCTGGCAGTTGATGGAGGTGAAGCCCTTGTGGTTAATGTAGGCCCTACCCCGCTCACCGGCTGGTGCTTTGATGCGTATGTGCATGCAGTCTATTGCATCCACTACCTCAGGGTATTCCGCTATTTGTTGGAAGAGACGCATATTGCTGTCCAATACCTCACGGGCATTGGGGAAATATACATAATCACCGACATGTGCTGACATGGCATCCAGGAACTGGTGCAGTACCCTGGAGGCTGATGCCTGTGATATCCCCATCATATCACCAGTTGGTCTCTGGAAGGTACCTGTTGCTAGTATTCTTAGGCCAACACATACCTTGGTTTCCACTGGGATGGGTTCCCCTCTGTTGGTTCTGTGTGTGAGGCATGGTCAGCACAGCTCAACAATTTGCTGCAGGAGGTCTCTGTCCACTCTATAGCGCTCCACTATCTCCAGCTCATATAACCCTTGGTAGGTGACCCTGGGCCTGTACACTCTTCTCCGTCTCCTCACTGTGGGTTGTCTGGCACCATTTGCATTGTCACCACCCTCAGCAAGTAGCCTATGTCTCCTTATGACAGCTATGGCAGCCCCTAGCATTTCTGCTCTGAGTTCAGCTTTTTCAGTTTTCACTACTAATAGCTTACTCCTGTCTTGCAGTGTCTCTTGAGAGAAACATCCTGCACTGCTGTTTGCAGAGTTTTAAGTACTTGGCTGGGCTACTATTCTGCCTGTGTAATTGCCTGCTTCTAATTGTTTTCACCTGCTAGCTCCAGCAGTATTCCCTGCTAGCTTCCTACTAATTCTGTTGCTTCCTGTTTTCTTTCTGTTTCCTCATGGGGGAGCAACGCGCATACCAGCAGAAACACGCTCACAGTGGCTTACATGCACGCACACATGCTTACACGGTTTAGAATCATCTTATTCAGGTTAAAATGCGTGCACACCAGCACAAACAGTCTTACAAGTCTGCCAACAGGCTCCCACATGCTCAGTCTGCCATACACGTGCGCACACTGTCCTACTCATGCCTCATGGCATGCACACGTGTGCATGCACGCCCAGCAAGAAACTTTGGTGTAAGCAACAGTGTACACCTTCCATTTCTTGACTTTCCCATGCTTATCTTGTGGCACTCCTCTTTCCATGATATGTGTCTGACATCTGTCATGTAACACTGACCTCCAATGAACTGCATTTCTTTCTGCCATTCCCCCCTGTGATGTCACCTATCTCCTACTCTATTCCTCCCCCTTATGTATCTCTTACACTACTCAGAATGTGATCATTTGCTATGTGACAGGGGAATTCAGTATCCTAACACTCATTTACATCAGATTGCCTACTAATGCTTAGCTACATGTCTTAGACTCAGCTTCCCTACTTAGCAACCACTAAACGGTGGCCATGTTGTTTTTGGTCTGCTGGTCCCTGCATTGTAAATCCATGTATTGTATAAAACCCACATTTGTGGGTTTATAACTTTCATTTTTATGTTTTATATTGTGCAGCCCATTTGCGTGGGGCTGTGCTGCGTTTAAACACCGGCGATCGCCGAAAAAAAAAAAAAATTATTTCTCATATTTGCATTGGGGTACCTTGCCAATGGCCACATATTTGGCCATTGGCATGCTGCCTGACACATATGCACCCTTTATTTGGAGCTGACATGGCTCCATTGTGTTATTTGCAGAAACGTACTCAGTTGTCAACTGAGTACATTTCTGCAGCTAAATTGGCTCTTACACGAGCTGCTTTGGGCTTCCTGGATCACTAATCTACCTCATTTGCATGCCTTTCGACTGCAAGTGAGGTGATTAGCATATCCACGCCCACTCCGTGTAAGAGACATTTTAGCTGGTCTCTTACACAGAATTTTGGGCTGTTCCTGGATCGCGAGGGCTGCATGGAGTCTTACACTACTCTTAGACGCCGTGCAAGCCTTCTTGAATCCTGCCTTCCCACTAACTCAGCCAGTAGGAGTTCCTACCTATCGATTCAGACATCATAATTCTGGGTAACCTTGAGTGTTCATCTCTTAATTGCTAAATGTATACAAACAATAGCAACTATGAACAGTTGTCCCACAGCTTTATTAAATGTCAACTCTCTTGACACAATTGTGCATTTTTTTAAAAGATGTTTTACTCTCCTTCACTTTGCTCTTGGAATATAGTCTCTGCCTTCTCCATGCTCAAATTCTCCCCATCCACGATTAAATTGGGCTGTCTCATTCTATTTAAGAAGCAAACTCATGACTAAACTCAACCATAACATACTCATTGATTTTTCTAAGGCTAACTTGCTGATACTTTTGGATAACATAATGAAACAAGAAAGCTTTCCACCCACCCGAACCCCGGGACATTACAGCAAAAGCAGTTGCTTATAACACTGATTTTACTCACCCTAATTTCTACCCTGAAGCATCTCTTCCTCTTTATCATAAGTAGGATGGCAAATTTTAACAAAAAAAAAAAAAAAACTGCGGTAGAACCCATTATCAACAAACTGTAAAATAAAAGAAATACACTTCATCTACTAAGGAGAAAGTTGAAATCTCTCATCAAAAGAGTTATGACAAACTGGTCTTTAATGATACAAATGACCATCACCACCTCTGTTATAGGTTCATAGGAGATTACTAGACTGATGGCTCAAGGGCCCTTACAAGCCTAGCCACATTTTATCCAATTTTCCATCCCTAGGGGAAAGATAACAAGGGTCAGGAAGTGTATTTTTGACAATTTTTACAGACTGCCTCTGTCCATAAGTGACATGGGCACCACCCCAGAACTGAATTTGTGATTTCCCATCTATTGGTCCAGATTGTGCTTGAAGATGGTTAGGAAAGGGCTCTGCTTCACGTGAATAGGAAGCCTATTCCAGAGGAGGGGCAATCTCTGGGACACATATCTGACTCTCCAGCATTATCTGTGTAAGTTACATCAGAGATCAGGCTTAGATCACTGGAATGGGTAACCTTTGTGTAGTTAGTTTTCTGAAAATGCAACATTTCCATCAGGGTTGGGTCAGAGACTGCCTTGTATGTCAGGCATAGATCATCTGAATATGGTGATAGGGCTTTTAGTCAGTCCACATATGACATGTTGATTATACCCTGTATTTTTTTTTGGTGAAAACCCTCTGAAGATGCTCCAACAGTTGCATGTGCCTGGCGAGGTACATGCCAAAGGGTGGATTGCACTCGATTACTGGTCTGATGAGAGCTGGATACAGTGGCACTATGACATAGTTAGATCTGGATGGCATGCCTTTACTTATAAGCTGAGCCACATTGAAGGATTTCCTCATCACTTTGGACACATGGTAGTCAAAGTTCAGATTGTTATCTGAGTACCCAAATCTCTCACCACTGGGTCCACTCATAGGGGGAGCTATCAGTTTTGTAATTTGCAGGGTATTTTATTTCCCAAAGGGTATTATTATGCATTTTGTCACATTTAAATTGAGGCAATGGTTCAAACACCAATCATTAGTCTGCATCAGTCTTTTCTGTAGGATATCAATATCATTTTGGGAGTCAGTGGTTACCCCCAACTTGCAGTCATCAGCAAACGTGGTCAGCAAAAGGCCATATATATTTGCCTTGACATCTGAGAAGTATATCCCAAACAGGAGGGGGCTCAGCACTAAGCTCTAGGGTACTGCATTGATGACTGCCCTCTTGCTGAATGTGGTTTCCCCCATTTTTAATAACACGTGTCCTATCCATGAGCCATTTGACTATCCATCTTGTGACATAGAGGTTTATGCCTGTATTTGGTGAGTTTACCTATAATACTCAAATGGGGTATTGTGTCAAATGCCTTGCCCAGGTCAAAGTAGACTGTATGGACTGTCTTATTTTCAGCCATGGCCTTGGTGACCTTCTCAGAGAAGTCCACCAGACTGAGCAGGCAGGACCTGCCCTTGACGAAGCTGAACTGGGTTGGGTCTAGAGTCTGGAGATTTCCTATGTCATTGTTAATCAGGTACAAGATTATTCCATAGCCTTCCATATGAGGATAGTCAGACTTATGAGATAGTCGTTTCCTGGGTCCATTCATGGTCATCCTTATGCAGAGAGTTGACTGTTGCTGTCTTCCACTCTACTGGGACAAAGTCTGTTTGGAGACTGTGTTTAAATAGATATCAGAGTGGGTCCACTAGGTCATGTCATGTTTCAAGCAATTTACTAGACACCCTGTGATTCCATCAAGGCTCATTGATGCCATGTTTCTAGCTTTAGAGAGTGCAGTGACAACCTGTTCTTTTGAGATAACAGGCACAGGAATGGTAGAGGGTATTTCATGAGGAGTGACAACAGGTGAGGAGGAAGTTAAATCTGAGCTGAATTTATTGGCCAGCGGTTTGCAATTTCTTCTGGCCGAGCATAGGTAGTACCATATACAGACAACTCAGCACATTGTTGAGTGTTTTTCTTAAAAAAATGTTTTGTGGTTATCCTTTGCTTGGCAGGCTATTTTAGTATTCTATTTAGTTTTTTAAGGACTTGACTAGTTACCTGATTTGCCTGTTGAGATTAAGAAGGGATTTCTTTTTCTCTGTAGTGAACCCTCCCACTTTCTTCAGACAGAAATTTATTCCTTCTTTTGTATAGTCTATTTCTACCAGGGGTCCACCACGGTGACTTGCTTTTCTGGCTAGGCTTGGGCATAGTTTAGCCATGTGCTGACATTTCTATGCAGTTGTTTAATTGGTTGTATATTTCTGTGAAGACTTTCATGTTTTTGGGGTTGGGTAGATTTACAATTACCTATGCTATCACTTAATAGAAGGTAATTTGCCTTGGAAAAATTATTTACGGTTTTAGGGTTCTATGTAGGTTCTACTGTTACATTTATTTCAAAGGAGACCAATTTATGATCTGATCTTACCAATGAGAACATTACACTGGGGGTTGCAATGATTCCCCATTTCTGGGTACTATGTCAAGGATATTTGTACCCCAAGTGGGAGTGTAGACAGCTGTTCCAGAGCATTTGCTTTGACAAAGTCCAGGAATCTCTGAGCCTGCATGTTAGTGGTTCATAGGTTCATAGATTAGTACTAGACTAACTGCCTTTGTGGGCCATTTTAAGCCTAGCCAATTAACCCATATGAGAATCAAACCCTGCACCTTGTGTCTGCAAGGTAAATGCCTTAACCATTATGCCATGAATGTGTGCTTCCCAGTTTATGGAGGTGTAGTTAAATTACCCATGAGTAGTGTGTTGGGATGAATGGTAAGTGATTTTAGTAACTTCCAGGATGTGGAGTGGTCTTCATGGTTCAAAGTTGGGGACCTGTAGATAACAATGATATGGTGGGGATTTTGCCAATGGCCAGCTGGACATGGAGTAGCTCGAGCTTGTCATCCTGCTTAATCATTCATGCAGTGTGATTGTTTTTTATGTAAATGGATACAACTCCTCCTTTCATTTTTTTTTTCCTTTTCAGAGGTGGTTTGAATGTTTGATAGGTGCTGTAGCTTTGCTCTACCAGGGTGCTTTCCACTGCCTTAAACCACATTTCTGTAACTGCACAGACATCAGGAATCTCCAGGGTGAAGAGAGCTTCTAGGGAGTTTAGTTTCTTGTTAAGACTCCTAGCATTGAGCTGAAGTGCCTTCGACCTAACATTAGAAGAATTTGTTATATTGGTAGGTCTGTTGGTTTGGCACTGCCTAAAAAGGCACTATGGGGGTAGCTAATGCCTTTGCCAGTATTCAAAAACCTAGCAGTGAAAGGTGCAGACAATCTCTGTCAAAGCAGAGTGGTCTGTCGATCATGTCGTCCCATGCTGACAAATACTGGATCCCCTTGGAATGACACCAGTAGCTAAGCCAATTATGAAGTCAGTAATTTTCTGTTTGTATTGTGATATAATTCTTGGTGAGGTTAGAATGCTGCTCAACTTGAAGCTCACAACCATTTGTGAAACATATTCAGAGAGGTCCATCATGTGTCTCTTCATATAGTTCAGGAAGGTATATCTCAGATTATCCACAGATAATCATAAGACCTTATTTAACAATAATAGAAAATCACAGAAATAATACAGTGTGGCAAAGAACTGGTCTCAAATGGCACAACCTTTCTGACCCAGATAATGTCAGTCATGTACATATAGGGAAGCAGACATAAGTGGCAAATGACAATCATAACAACAGTTTGTAAACAGTGAAGAACATCAAGGTAACATAGAAAACAAATTTTAGTACTCATGAATTCAGCACAAAAAGAAAATTGCCATAACTATGTGAATAGTTACTTTATGAGATACAGACAAATAAAATTGCACAGTGCCACTAACTTATTGTGAAGAATAAATAGACATTGATAAATTTAATTTCAATATCTTCTTGTTCTTTTTCATCTCTGCATCCCGGCCCCATTCCACAGTCCCCTCTTCCCCTCTATAATTACTTTTGGGACTCATGTCAATTCCCCAAAGCCAATGTTATTGAATACCATCCAGTACAGAAAAAATGCCAAAAAACACTTTTGACAATTTTGACAAAAAGCTGTTTTGCTGGGGACAATGTTCCCTCCATTCCCGATTTTGAGGCAACCCACATTCTCTAAATTATATATATATATTATTTATATGTATACCAACTCTGAGCTCACACAATAGTGCAGAAAAGGGCAACCTTGGAGATCGCCAAAACATCCCTTTCTTATAGAACAAGTTCACATTCAATATCAAAGAGTGGATCCCCACATCAGTTTATAAAACCAGCCTTGAAAACTGAATGATGATCTGTAAATTCATTCCTAATATGTAGACTTAGGTCCTTGCACTTTCAGTTAAAAACAGTGGAATTTGCATTATATACATATATATCTATATCTATATCTATATATATATATATATATATATATATATATATATATATATATATATACATATATATATATATATATATATATATATATATATATATATATATAGAGCCATACCTATATCTATATATATGTGTGTGTATATATATATATATATATATATATATATATATATATATATATATATATATATATATATATATACACATATATTATATGGATCTAGGACAGCTGATCGAAATACCAACTGTCTGAATCCAACCCTACCGAACACCGTTTATCGGAACTGCTTTCACCAAAAAAGCAGTTTCGGTAAACAAAAGGTAAAACACACACACACATGCATAAAAACAAAAAAAAAACACACACCATGTTTACTCTGGGGGGCTTCACCCCTCTGCACCCCCCATGCAGGGGGCTCCGGCCCCCACATCCCCCTACTTTTATATTCTCTCTCCGAGATCTCACTACAGTGGGGAAAAGGGAATATTCCCTTATCCCCTCTGTAGTCCGATCTCGCCCACTACCACTTCCCCCCGATTCTATAAACTGTGACAGCCCGTTTCACTTTCGGTGAAACAGACTTTTGGTAGACTGTCCTAGACGCATATATATATATATATATATATATATATATATATATATATATATATATATGTATGTATATGTTTACTATCAAAATTACAACTGACAAAAAAAAAACATTTAGTTCAGACTAACAACACCAAAAACAAAACACACTGACTACATCAGTGTGTCGAACATCATGCCAATTATTTGAATTCTGCATTATTCCTCATAATGTTTCCCCTGTATATTTCACAACAGTAACTTATATTATGGTTGTCAGCAGTACAAATGTACTGTACAACACTGCACTTTATGTTTTTGCAGGGGACATGTCCCTCTACACCCCCCATGGGGGGTTTCACCCCCCCCCACACTCCCTGCAACTTATATACTCCAGCACTGAGATTGCACTACAGTGGGAAAAAGGGTAAATTTCCAGATCCACACTGTACCATGATCCCTAGTACCTTGACTTGCTCACTGTTATACATAAATCCAAGTGTACCAGGACGTACATCTACACTTTCACCACTCATCTCCAGTTTGTAAGCACCTACAAAATAAAACAAAGCCAGCATACTACCCTTTCATCTGTAAACATACCATATATACCCTGTGGAAAGGATGTACTGCATACCTACAGAAATTAGTTACATTGTCAGGGATCCTGATTAGCACAGCCAAGTGCTTACAGTGGGCAAACAAAGCTAGATTGCATGATGTTTTGCACTCTACCGGCAGTAGGATACAAAGTCATTACTTCAAATAAAACTATACTAAAGTAAGCATGCCAACAACATTAAATCACAGTCATATCTCCAAATAGCATTATCACTCAGTGCTTTGAATGAGAAATTTTTACCATTCAAAGTCTTACTATTGACATTATGACTTTCTGCATCCAACGTGCGGTAATGTAATGATCACTATTAGTATTATGATAGCAAACCTGTATATATATATATATATATATATATATATATATATATATATATATGTATATAATATTTTATATATATTAGATATAGCTATATAATTATGTATATATATATATATATATATATATATATATATATATATATATATATATATATATATATATATATATCAATGCATATATATATATATATATATATATATATATATATATATATATATATATATACACACAGTGGATATAAAAAGTTTACACACCCCTGTTAAAATGCCAGTTTTTGTGATATAAAAAAATGAGACCACAATAAATCATTTCAAAACCTTTCTCACCTTTAATGTGACCTATAACCTGTACAATTCAATTGTAAAACAAACAAATCTGTTAGGGGAAAAAATATAAAAAATAAAAAACATACAATACGCTGGTTTCATAAATGTGCACACTTTTAAACTCTTTGTTGTGGGTGCACACTCTTAAGCTAATACTTTGTTGAAGCACCTTTTGATTTAATTACAGCTTTCAGTCTTCTTGGGTAGGAGTCTATCAGCATGGCACATCTTGACTTGACAATATTTGCCCACTCTTCCTTGCAAAAGTGCTCCAAATCTGTCAGATTGCAAGGGCATCTCTTGTACACAGCCCTCTTCAGGTCAACCCACAGATTTACTATTGGATTTAGGTCTGGGCTCTGGCTGGGCCATTCCAAAACTTAATTTTTTTTTCTGGTGAAGCCATTCTTTTGTTAATTTGGATGTATGCTTGGGGTCATTCTCATGTTGAAAGACGAAATTACTCTTCATTTTCATCTTTCTAGCAGACACCCGAAGGTTTTGGGTCAAAAGTGACTGGTATTTGGAACTGTTCATAATTCCCTCCAACGTGACTAAAGCCCTAGTTCCAGCTGAAGAAAAGCAACCCCAAAGCATTATACTGCCACTAACATGCTTCACTGTGGGGATGGTGTTCTTTTGGTGATGAAGTGTGTTGTTTTTGCACCAAACGTATCTTTTGGAATTGTGGCCATAAAGTTCAACCTTGGTCTCATCAGACCATAACACATTTTCCCACATGCTTTTGGGAGACATGATGTATTGTTTGCAAATTTTAGCCAAACCTGGGTGTTTTTTTGTGTAAGAAAAGGCTTCCGTCTTTCAACCCTACCCCATAGTCCAGACATATGGAGAATATGGGAGATTCTTGTCACATGTAGTACACAATCAGTACTTGCCAGAAATTCCTGCAGCTCATTCAGTGTTGCTGTAGGTCTCTTGGCAGCCTCCCTAATGACTTTTTGCCTTGTCTTTTCATCAACGTTGGAGGGATGTCCAGTTCTTTGCAATGTCAATGTTGTCACATATTTTCTCCACTATCTGATGACTGTCTTCACTGTGTTCCATGGTATATGCAATGCTGTGGAAATTTTTTTGTACCCTTCTCCTGACTGATACCTTTCAACAATGAGATCCCTTTGATGCCTTGTAAGCTCTCTGCAAACCGTTGCTTTTGCTATAGCAGGCAACTGAGTAAATGTCAGGAAAATCAACTAGGACAGCTGACATTTATTTGGGGTTAATCAGAGTTTATTTAATTGATGGCAGGTGTGTACCCAAGAAGATTAAATTATGTAATTAAATCAAAAGGTGCTTCAACAAAGTATTAGCTTAAGGGTGTGCACACCAGCAAAGTATTGTTTTAAGGATATGCACACTTATGCAACCAGCATATTGTATGTTTTTTTATTTTTTTTATTTTTTCCCCTAACTAAATTGTTTGTTTTTCAATTGCATTGTACAGTTTATAGGTTACATTAAAGGTTGGAAATGTTTTGAAATGATTTATTGTGGTCTCATTTTTTTATATCACAAAAACCTAGCATTTTAACAGGGGTATGTAAACTTTCTATATCCACTGTATATAAAGATATAAAGTTATACATATAAGAGATAGACATGTAGATATTGATATACATATATATATATATATATATATATATATATATATATATATATATATATATTTATATATATATATATATATACATATATATATATATATATATATATATATATATATATATATATAGAGAGAGAGAGAGAGAGAGAGAGATGGAAAGAAAGCTATCTCTCCCTCTCTCTCTCTCTCTCTCTCTATATATATATATATATATATATATATATATATATATGTTTTATTTATATATATATATATATATATATATATATATATATATATATATATATATATATTAACAAGAGTAAGGAGTGCATCACCCAGTACTGGATTCCGAAGGGGCATGTTTCTTCCTGCACCAATGCTTTATTTATTTATTTATTTTTATTTATTTATTTTTTTTTTTGGTAGTTTCAAATGCTGTTTGCTTTTGGAAGTTTTCTCTCACTTCTCATTTGTGATTGCAGTTGTTGATTGACATCACACATGAGGTGAAAGCTTGTCGGGATCATATTGCTTCCTTACTCTGAAAACATCTTCATCACTCTCTTTTGTGAGCTAGGTAGCTATGATGGTGTTTTTCACTTAAACCCAAATTGCACAGTGAGCAATGCTGTTTAAGTGCCCAAAGGATATATGTGCAGTGAGGATATATAAGAGGTATTGCCTACATTTACAAATGATATAACTCCTCAAGATTCTCCATTTGCCTAGGAAGCAAACACAATCTGCCTTGTCTAACTGACTTTTTTGCATACTGAGAGGAACACATACCGCACTCTTTCTTCAGGGATGGATTCATGGCAATGACTCATAATTGTTCCTAAACCACGACTGACTGTTCTTAGTAACAATGGGTTGCTATTTGAGCCTAGTTCACCTGTTCTTAGTCAGGCCTCCATCCTTCATGGCCATACAGCTGCTAAAAAAGGTTGAAATTTTATTTTATATCTGGTAACCATGAAAGTCCGACTTGGAACAAAGTAAATTTTCACAGAGGCCCAGAAGAAACACTCCAGACACATGTCTTTGTAATCTGGGAGAAAAGTGGAGCACACAGAGGAAACCCACGTGAATGCAGGAAGGACATGCATATGCTGCACAGAAGGCACCCCAGCCAAGAATTGAACCAATGAACCTCTTGCTGTGTGGCAACAATGCTACTGCTGCACCACTGCACAAATTATATGTCAGACTTGATGAGAATATACATATTTATATGACATAAAAAGTTCTGTAATGAAGGATTTTGTGATATTGGGAACTAATACGAAACAAAAAATATGTTTGTGATGATGTGAGGTATTGCCAGCTATACCACAATAAGTAGGGCAGTGAATGCGTAATAAGTTATATGTCATTTGTTTATCAAACTGATTTTTACAGATGCTTGTGTTGAAAATGAGTTTGTAAAGTAGCTTGTTTTAAAAGTGTATCAACAGTGTTTCCTGCTGGACAGAAAAAGAAATTTGCATGCATTACTGTAACTGTTTAAATGTATGCTTTGACAGAGGATACTGGAAGGGAAAAGGTTAATCTCAATCTTTAAAAATAGAAAGAAATTAAATTACTGGACCTAGGCCATAAATTGATTACTTCACAGTTTTGAATGAAGCCAAAGAAGAAGTCTGCAAGACATATGGTTTATTACCTCTTGTAGGAAGTATGGAAGTGTTTTATGGTTTTATGACCTCCAGGAGCTGTAGGAGATCTTAGCAAGACTCTGTGTGAGTATATTATTGACACATAGGTACCCAGTCCTGGCAGTTTCTAGCAATGTGGGGGTTGCAGAGGAATCAAAAGTCTGATGACCAGATATATGTTATGTCATTCTGGAATCCATCAATAAAATAATATTTAATACTAGGTGAGACTGTAGTCTTATGGAACTCTGTTTTGGAAACCTGACATAGAAGGATCAGTCACCTACTTCATCCTGCCTTGCACTAGAAGTGACCAGTGAACATTAACTCTTTAGATTAGTCAGGAAAATATAGTGAGATTAGGTAAGTACTGTTTTCTGTATCTGTGTGAATCTATTCATCTGTGTTACTTTAATAGTTCCTGTGGTTGAAACTATGGGGTTTATTGTAAATCAATATTTAGTGTTTTCATTTTTTTGAATTATTTATTGCTAAATATGTCAAATAAGGAAATATTGCCAGCCCAGCTATCTGGAATTTTGTAAATAATTATATGTTGTTTGAAAATGTTATATGATTTATATAGAAGTGTGACAGAAGGAGATACTGCCAGCACATTATCTGGAATTTTGTAGATAGTTATATGTCCATGTGTGAATATCAGCAGGATGCAATTGCTTGTCTTAGCACTATATTAGAACTGTATGTCATATTGTATAGATGTGTGGTGAAGAGATATTTTTGTACACTATTGTAATTGTTTAGATGTATGTAATTTGACAGGGGATTAACTTGCAAAACTTAAGAATAGTTGAGATTGAATTACTTTATTGCTGGGGCATAAACACAAGATGTTGGGCCAGATTCAGGAAGCCTCCGTGTAAGAGTTATAACTCTTACACGGAGGCTGCAGTTAAACTGTGTGATGTCAGCATGTCATGCATATGCATGAGGTGCATGAGGCATGCTGAATCACACTAGTAACTCTTACACGGTCCGTGTAAGAGAGTAGGGGGCATGTCTGTAGGCTAAGCTCTGCAAGTGGACACCGAAAACTAGAATGGCTGAAAGTAAACAGCCACGAGAAAGGCCATGAAAATGTGAATAAACACACTATACAACACATGCCCCGACTGGCCATCAGTGTATAAAGTGAAGAGATGTCATAAAAGTAAATGAAAACCTTTTTTTTTGTTAAACCCTCAGAATGTTTGCTACTGTGCGTGGGTGTGCTACTAGCGCAATCACAGTTAGCAGTCAGTGGAAAAGGATATAAGAACTAAATATGCAAAGTAAGCCAAGAAATAATAGCTTAGTGGTAGAGTACCCGCCTCTATGAGTAGGCAGGCAGGGTTCGAGCCCCTACAGCAACCTTTTTTATTTTTGTAAATAAGCACTAAAAGCCCCCTGACAGTATTGTACAAATGTAAATGTATTCCCTTTTGTAAAATGGAATGAAATAGAGCATATATTTTGAAGTAACATAAGAATAAAATAGTCAGAAATGTACTGATAGCTAAGCTGCCGTGGAGACAGACCACCCCCCCCAAAAAAATAAAAATTAATTTTTAATTTAAAAAAAAAAAATTTTTTTTTTTAGGTAAAAAGGACTTTTTTTTTTAAAATTTTTTTTTCTTTTATGGAAAACTTTTCCCCCTTTGGTTTTGGGGAAAAAAAAAACCTGAAAATTAGGAAGGTTTTTTCCATTTTTTCACCTTTTTTTTAAAAATTTTTTTTCTTTTTTTTTTTTTTTTTTTTTTTTGTTTTTAGATTGTTTTTTTTTTTTTTTTTTTTTTTTTTTTTTTTTTTTTTTTTTTTTTTTTTTTTTTTTTTTTTTTTTTTTTTTTTTTTTTTTTTTTTTTTTTTTTTTTTTTTTTTTTTTTTTTTTTTTTTTTTTTTTTTTTTTTTTTTTTTTTTTTTTTTTTTTTTTTTTTTTTTTTTTTTTTTTTTTTTTTTTTTTTTTTTTTTTTTTTTTTTTTTTTTTTTTTTTTTTTTTTTTTTTTTTTTTTTTTTTTTTTTTTTTTTTTTTTTTTTTTTTTTTTTTTTTTTTTTTTTTTTTTTTTTTTTTTTTTTTTTTTTTTTTTTTTTTTTTTTTTTTTTTTTTTTTTTTTTTTTTTTTTTTTCCCCCCCCCCCCCCCCCCCCCCCCCCCCCCCCCCCCCCCCCCCCCCCCCCCCCCCCCCCCCCCCCCCCCCCCCCCCCCCCCCCCCCCCCCCCCCCCCCCCCCCCCCCCCCCCCCCCCCCCCCCCCCCCCCCCCCCCCCCCCCCCCCCCCCCCCCCCCCCCCCCCCCCCCCCCCCCCCCCCCCCCCCCCCCCCCCCCCCCCCCCCCCCCCCCCCCCCCCCCCCCCCCCCCCCCCCCCCCCCCCCCCCCCCCCCCCCCCCCCCCCCCCCCCCCCCCCCCCCCCCCCCCCCCCCCCCCCTGCCTTTGCTTTTTTGGGGATGGGGAAAAGTAAACCAGTGAATAATGATTATCGAAATAAAAGATAGTTCCCCCCTGTTTTCTGTACGGTGTGATCTATAAAATTCTGTGGTATTTATGTTCGGTGGTGAAAAAATGTTATTTTAAAATCATAATTAAATTGTTTCATTTTAAATTTAAATTTTAAATATGAATGGATATTTCACCCCACCCCCCCTGAATTTTAAAAATTAAAAAAGGGTTGTGAAATTTATTAATATGGAATTTGCCGTCCAAACATATTGATTTGTTGATTGCCCTGTTATACCGCAAATCATCCCTGTTCCCATTAATAACCCCCTGATGTCTTTGATGTTTTTTGTGAAAAAATGCATTGATTTGATATGTTGTTAATTGCCATATTGGGTGTTTTTTGTGGGAATACCAATGTGCGTTAAATAATCTAAGGAAATAAAATGCCACAAAAAACAAACATAACTATCAAAAACCTAGAACCTTGGGAAGGCAGGTCCCAGGGCCCCACCCCCCACCTAGTGGTGAGCACCGGAAGGGCCCCAGGGGACCCTCCGGGGCCCTGGCCATTCGGGTGGAAGGTGCAGGGAGGGGGCCCGCCCCCGAATGTGGGGGGGGGGTTTCCCCCACTACCCCCGGGGTTGCCGGTCAGGGAGATAAGAACTTTTTGGGAAGCCAGTGGGGTTTGGGTGGAAGAAACCCCCCGGTGCCCCCGCCCACACCCCCCAGAAGCCCCCCCGGGTGTAAGGAAAGGGGAATCCTTGGGGGGGGATATAGCCATTTATTTGGGTCCTTTGGATAAATGCCCCGAATTGTGTAACCCCCGGGTGAACAGTCCCGTAGGGTTTTTGTTTGCTGAACCTCCCAACCACCTCCCCAGTTTTACCGTTCCTTACCTGCATCCATTTACCAAAAAAAAAAGGGGCACCGTCCCACAAAAAATTCCCAACAAGCGCCATGTAAAGTGCTGGCATTTGTTAATTACAATTGGCTGTACAACAAATATTAATGTTGTCCTGACACCTCTCTCAGAGGTGGAAGGTTTCAAACTCACCAAAATACAGAGAAATATACAGCTGTTGCTGCAAAGACATATTATGAGCATCTATGGGCCTTACCACCCTTCCTACAAATCACGCTTCTTTCCTACTGTCTTACCTCTTTGTGACCCCCTTTCACCACTTTTCCTGTCACCCTTTTCTTTTCTTTCAAAAAGAAATAGCGAATTCAATAACGCTTGTGTTAGCGAAGACTCACGCCAGTGCATACGTGAGCTCCAGCATAAGCAGCGCAGACCTGGTTTAAAGTGCTTAAAGTGCCTTTATGGCACTTTGATTAACAGGTCCTGTACTCAGTTCAGTTTGCTAAGAAAATAAATTCCCTGTCGGTCTCGAACCCAGGACCTTGAGCAACATTGAGTCATTATGACCTACACACTAAATACATTGCTTTACAGAACACTGCTAAAATAAATATAACATGTAATGGTAGAGGAATCCAGTATAAAGGCATACTAGGAGATGTACTATCCAAAGCATGTTTGGTAGGTTTTAATGGCCAAGTGCCTGGATTCCATACTAGTTCATTGTGAGGCAAACAGCCCCTGCTACCTGTTAGCTTGTACATAATAATGTAAGGTAATGTACATATATGAAGAGTATATTATATCTGCACACATACATATATAAATATATATTAATACATATGAAATATAATCGACAGGTCTCAGTAGCCATGCACACTCTACGGAAAAAAGAAGTTAACATAATTGCCAGCACAGATCTGCAGCACGGCCTGACCCTAATGACCTGCCTGCCCTTCTAACTGCTTACAGGTGGCCTCAACACTTTGATTGACAGGTCCTGTACCTCCGGTTCGAAAGTTTGCATAAGAAAAATAAATTCCCACTGTCAGTCTTGAAACCAGGACCTTGGTAACATTAGTCTGTATGACCTACCACTAAGCCCTGCCTGCTTTGGAAGAAGAGCACACTGCTAAAATAAATATAACATGTAATAGTAGGAATCAGTATAAAGGTAATATAGGAGATGTACTATCCAAAGCATGTTTGGTAGAGTTTTAATGGCCAAATTACTGTGGATTCCCATACTAGTTCAGTGTGAGCAGAAACAGCCCTGCTACCTGTTAGCTTGTACATAATAATGTAAGGTAATGTACATATGTGAAGGTATGTATATCAACACATACATATATATAAATATATATTAATACATATGAAATATAATCGTCGTGGGTCTCAGTAGCCATACACACTCACTACAGGAAACAGTGAAGATATATGCAGCAACCAGAATCTGCAACACAGCCTGGCTCCTGTGAGACCTACTAAGCCCTTTAACTGCTTAAAGGTGCCTCTAGCACTGTGATTGATTGATAGGCCCTATACTCAACTCAAAAGCAGAATATGAGCATACTAGTAGGCCCTACCACAAGACCATTGTAACACTAGTCTGTATGACCTACCACTAAGCCATGACTCTCATACAGGAATATAGTGCTAAATAAGTGGAACATATGTAATAGTAGGAATGAAGATAAAGGCAATATAGTATGTCTACTACCCAAAGCATGTCAGGCAGACTTTATAGTCCCAATTACTGGATTCCCATACTAGAGTAGTGTTAATGGAAACAGCCCTATAAATTGTTAGCTTGTACCCAATAATGTCAGCTAATGTACATATATGAAAGTATGTATATGTACACAGATATATATATATATATATATATTCATATAGCAATACATATGACATATAGTTGTAGGTGTCCAGTATGCATACACTCACTACAGGGGAACAGGCAAGATAAATGCTGCAACCTGAATCTACAACACAGCATGAAGCATGGGAGATGTACTAACCTTCACACTCACAGAACACTGTCAACAGCATACCAGCATGGTCCAGCCTACAATCTGAAAGGGCAACGCGCCTATCTCACATACCTTTTATAGCAGTGTCCTGAAAGTCACAGTGAGACATGCAATTGGTACACACCCAGCTGCTTGCACAATTAGCAAATGCTGCCTAACAATTGGTGCAGGGGCCATCACATGGATCTATGCAGATACCTACAAAAGTATTCAGTACCCACACCCCACTCATGCAATACAGTCATAGCACTAACAGAATGAGAAGAGAGAGAGAGAGACAGACAGAGAGAAAACAAAATACTGACAGCCAGCAGCAAAACAGCAGCAGCAGCAGCAGCAACAGCAGCAAAATACAAGCAGCATGACTGACTCACCAAAAGCTGCCACAAACACAGAGTAATGCAAAGTAGCAGGTTAATCCTGTGTATACTGTGACACCTCCAAATGTATCACAGTTCACTATCAATAGGTATGTCCATGAGATAGGTTGTTGTGTGAATAGTCATGAAATATAAACATATGTAATATTGTTGTACATGTGGGCCATAACTAACACTTCCATAGCTTAGAACACAAGGCCAGTTGTGCATATGATGCAGTAGTTCCCAGGGTCAGTAGGGTTCCTCCTCATTGGTGTGGGACCACTGTGTATGTATGGCACTGTTCAGGTACATATCCTGTAGTATGGCCATGGATTAATATCAGTCTGTCATGTGGTGCTATGTCCTCCAGGGGTGAATGTAGCACACATCCAGGGATACCATTCCGTAACAGTGATGATATGTGTTCTGCAATGATGAGGGTGGCTCTCACCTGGACATGTGAGAGGATAGGATGGTTACAGTCATCTGGGATAACTAATAACACGTGTGTAGGACAATGGGGGGGGGTACCTGCACCTAAACTGTCTGCAAAATTGTTGGCAATATCTGTGAATTTGGTGAATGTGAAGCATCTTAACACTGCAGACAACAGATGCCTTCCCGTCATGTGAATCTACCCTGTACTGCTGCCCCCACAAACACACCAACACACACATGTCAAATGTTGTTACCAGTGGCCGGCTTGGGCATATCTAACCCACACCTTGTGCATATGATGACACTGTGCCACCTCCTGCATACTACAACATCGGTGCAGGTAAAGGTAAACACGTTGCTGATGCACAGGGTGACTATAGATGTGTATAAGTAGTAACATGTTGGTAACTGTTGTGTGTGTTGCAGTATAAATGTGTGTATATCCCATCAGTCCTGCTGCAGTAACTGTGAATGTCCTCAATTGTTATCTGCACCCATACTACTTAACAAAGTGTACCTGCTGCACACCATCACATGCTAACATTGACTATGGCAATGTGCATCTTGTGCTGTTATGTAGATTCAGCTACATGTATCTGTTCTGTCACACATGCATTTATACACACCCTGCTACCCACACACATGCACACGCTCACCTGCCATTCCCATTATTTATCACCCTACATGAGTAGCTGTTGATACATGACAGGTACACATTTCAAGTGCACTATGTTGTTTACTACTGGCATCCCCTTCTCTACCTGTACTCACAGGGTGCAGGCAACCTCATCAGTTGAAGATGTAATGTGCATCAGGTACTGTAGTACCCTGATTGCCACAACAAACATGCTTCCATGCGGAAATGCACACACAGACACATCCCACATCCACACACTTGCCATTCAGGCTTCAGAACACTATCTAGGTATATTCGGTACATGTGCATGTTCAAGTAGCATGTAACACTATACTGAGTACTGGCACTTAGTTGTCTGTAGTCATGTTGTCTGTATAGAATAAAAAAAATATTTTATTATCCTACTCCGTTTTGTGGACATTACTTGAACAAGTGTTACCTTACATGTGTTATCAGTACCAACACCTTCTGTTTTGTAGTTTTGTTTGTATAGGGTGCTATCAACATCACTGCTTGTTAAGGGTAATGACCACCCTGCAGTGCATAGCCCCATGTGGCAAAAGCCACATCCCACCCCATCATTGTGCACACACACTAACCCCACCAACAGTAAAACACATACTTTCCATTTGCAAGGTTCAAACCCACACCTAACTGTGCAATGACAGTAGAAACAGACACATTAGCAGAGTGTGCTATTTGCAGTAATTGGAGGAACCTTTACTAATGCTGTACTTAGAGGGTGCTGACATCATCTGTGTGTAGGAGGAGGGATGTGCACCCTGTAGTGTGTTCTCCCAGTTGGCAAATGGCAGTTAACCCTCCCAGCATAGTGCACACATAAACCACACTCATACATTCCCTTTGCAGGATTCAAACCCCCACCTAACTACGTTATGACACTGAAGAAAGACACATTAGCAGAGCACACTATGCAAATTACTGGAGGACTTTACTACAGGTGATATAGTTATACAGTCCTGACATCATCACTATTTCAAAAGGGGGATCTGCATCCTGTACGACACTGTCAGGGTTGCTAATAGGGACATTTTCCACACACACACATCGATGTGTTGGAGGTTTGCATATGTGGGGGATCCAGAACACCAGTGTGATTAGTATATGGTTTGATTGCAACAATGAGGGATATACTCCCAGTGGTGATTAGTTTTACTCATGTTTGTAAAGATCAGCTGTAGTATATCTGCCCTCTTGTGGGAAGGTTGGTTACCTGTTCCATAGCCAAAGAATGTCTGATCAATGGGAATCTTAGAGCTTTATTGTGGCCTGTGTAATGTACACAGTCTGTTCGGGTAGCTGGCATCACCCAGTATGATGGTGTCTGCAGAGTAATCTAAACTCTCCTGTGTCAGCATGAAGGCTGTGTGGGAGACCTGAGTTTGAGAGGGTGCTGTAAGAGCTCCTCTGTGTCTCTTTCCATGTGGTCCAGGGAGGTCGTCCCAACAGGTAGCTGACTGTGACCCTCCCTTGCTCTGTCTGGAGGGCGGAACGCCTGTCAACAGCTCATGTCAAGCAACTGCACACCCCTCATAAATGATGTTGAAACCTTCAAAGGCCCTAGGCCTGTTGAAAATATGGACCAGACTGCAGATACCTGTATAGAGGCATTCTGTGGACACATTCAGGAATGCATGGATCATGAAGCCACATATGAACGCATGACCCAATTCTCCAAAGGCAGATGTCCTGGGCGCGGACACCAGCCATAAACACACTATACAATAGAAGGATGCGCCACTACATGATACAACAACCTCCCAAAATGTGAAGGCACCACTGAGGAGTATTGGAAGACAACTACAGGCACCCATATGATTGTCTAAGGCCATCTTTGAGAGAGGATTCCACAAGCCACTGAGGATAATCACAAGGCTGCCTGTAGTTATGTTAGTAACCTGGGTGGTACTACCCAGATATGCTCAGAGGTAATACAATATGTCACACAAAATATAAAACACACAGACATTGCCATCATCCTAGTGGACAGGTTCAATGCTGCCTTCTCACCCCACCACACCAAAAGGGAACATATGTCACGCATCACAGTGCTTCCCCTGACATCACAGATGCTCAGGTAAGAGATGCCCTTCCCAAAGCAGTAAACACTGCATCAATGGGACCAGACAGTGTCCCAGGCTGTGTCCTACATGAACCACAAGAAGAGCTACACCCAGACATAACACCACTGTTCAATCCCAGCCTTAATACATGATATGTGGCCAGAGAGTGGCATACAGCAACAGTGGTCCCTCAACATGCAGGTGGTGCCGTCACGGATCCTGGACACTACCACCCATATGTCTGACTAGCTTTGTCTGCAAAGCTATGGCAAGAATCATCAAGAACCTCACATATCTAGATATTGTGGACCTACAGACATGTCACCATACACAGTTTGGCTTTGTCAATGGCAATCCTGCCTATCAAACCTGTTTGCTTTGTTTGAAACAGTCACCAAGGCCACTGTCAAGGGGTAGGAGGTCCACACAGCCTACCTGGACCTTGCATAAGCCTTGGCTACAATACCCCACTTGTGCATTCTAGGGAAGCTCACCAGTGTACATATTAACCCCTATGTCACTATGGGTATTGCACAGTGGCTCAAGGGCAGAACACACATGGTAGAATTGCTGGAGCCATGTCAGCCTCCAACCTGGTACAAGTGGTGTCCCACAAGGCAAAGCCCTAGGGGCTGTCATGTTCATTATATATTTGTCATAGGTACAGGCCAACATGGAAGTACTGTGGCTCAGCAAGTCACAGGTGACTGCAGACTCAACACCATAATCAACTCAACAGCTAACACACGCATCCTCCAAAAGGGACTCTTGCAAACACATGACTTGTGCCACAGCCATGGCCTCAACATGAATGACAGAAAGAGTCTAGTCATCCCTTGTCAAACACTAAATGACCACAATGTACCACATATGTCTTAATCCAGTAAGTGCAGACCAAGGAATTATGGACCTTGGGGTACACAGGTTGATAGCATTCTACCATTTGACAACAACATGGACAAAGTGGTTAGGTAAGCATGTGATATGGGCCACATCATCATGGGATCCACATGTAGGCCAGGGAGGACATTGTGCCCTTTACTCATCCCTCATCATGCCCATAATTGACTATGATGAACCTGTCGGCATGCACCTTACCAGACACCTGCAGCAACTGGGGCTAACACATATCTACCTCGACAAGGGATCAAAGTGCTCAAACAGATGCCACATACTGACTGGTTAAAGTAGCAGCAGCTGTACTCAGTGACATACTGCCTCTTCATAGGCAATCTGTGCCTGACATAGAAGGCCAGGTCATACCCTCATGTAATGGCCATGCTGCATCCCAGAATATCCAGATCCCACCAGGATACACACTGGAAATACTTGAACTTCAGGAGTGATATACATAGGACATGGTGGAGGGGCACATTCACAACTCAGAGGCACCCTTCATTCCTGATTATTATCCCAATAGAGGTTAGGTGGACTGACTCAGTGACTATCTTCAAGAGCGATAGTAATGACTGGATGTGACATTGTAGGGTTACGCTGGGTATCACTTATGTGTCACTGTGAGAAAGAGGCACAGTATACTAACCTTGGAAAAGGGCATAGCAAGACACATTCACAATGCATGTTGAAAGGCATGCACATTCTGGCTAGGTGGATACATGCCCTGGGCAGATATCCCTGTACGAACCTATGGACCTATGTCTCTTTTTCACCATTGGCCCTATGTGCTGTCAATCACCAATGTAATCTCAATACTCCGGTAGCATGTGCAAAGGTCAGTTGTCAGTCACCTCTATGGCACAGTTGTGGAATATGTGTGTCATGTAGTAATGTCACAGCTGCCACATGTACACAGTCAACCCTATGCCCTACCCATTGATGTACACCACATGTATGAGATGGAAACACATGGCCAAACTGTAACAGCAACATACAAGTCAGTCTGATGCATGGACACATATGACTCAGTCATTGTCCATGCCACCACAGCTGATGTGGCATGTCGCTCACTGGGATACGTGATAGGGAACATGGAAGGGATCACTGAGCAAGTGACACAGGCTGGTAGACCCCTGACCTTGGTTGGCATCAGACCCTCACCAGGGATTCCGACAAATTACTGAATGCTAATGAATAAGTGTATCTACAACACCATAGCTGAATGGTTCTTAGCATGCAGTCACTGCATTGCTATGGAATACTGTCTTACCACTCCCACAAAAGGTGAGAACATGCAGCTCCTGTACATTAACAACATGTAGACTTTATGCCCCAGACCAGGTGTGCATCCCTCACTACTAGGCTGATAGCATCTACATCTCACACTGTATATACACATCCCATATGCAGCATCTGCACAGAAGACCACGGTCATAATGTTACCCTGTGCATATACCATGTATTCACATGTGGCAGGCATCACACATGGTAAATATTGAAAGTCTCAGGTACATATGTGTATTTGGCACACACATACATCATGTGTTCATTGCCATAACCGTGTAATCAATGTCATGCATTATTGTGAGGACAACCCACACACATGGGCATTCTGTGTGTGCACAACACACATGGCATGTCTGTAATCAAAAGCCATACATAATTGTGATATCGTTTAGAAATGGGTATGTGCATCCTGTAGTGTGTTTTCCCAGTTACCAAAAGGGATGTTTCTTTCATACATACTTAGCCCCCTTCACACACACTTGCCACCTGCTGGATTCCAACCCCTACCTAACTATGTTATGACACTAGAGACATATGCATTAGCACAGTGCGCTATTCGCATTACTGGGGAATATCCTCTCCCTGATATACTTGTAGGGTGCTGACATCATCAGAGTTTAGAAAGTGGAATGATCATCCTGTGGTGTGTTTTCCCAGTTGCCAAAAGGGATGTTTTTTTCATACACACTTACCCCCCTTCACACACACTTGCCACCTGCTGGATTCAAACCCTACCTAACTATGTTATGACACTAGAGACGGACGATTAGCACAGCACGCTATTCGCATTACTGGGGAATGTCCTTTCCCCTGATATACTTGTAGGGTGCTGACATCATCAGAGTTTAGAAAGTGGAATGATCATCCTGTGGTGTGTTTTCCCAGTTGCCAAAAGGGATGTTTTTTTCATACACACTTACCCCCCTTCACACACACTTGCCACCTGCTGGATTCAAACCCCTACCTAACTATGTTATGACACTAGAGACGGACATTAGCACAGCGCGCTATTCGCATTACTGGGAATGTCCTTTCCCCTGATATACTTGTAGGGTGCTGACATCATCAGAGTTTAGAAAGTGGAATGATCATCCTGTGGTGTGTTTTCCCAGTTGCCAAAAGGGATGTTTTTATCATACACACTTACCCCCCTTCACACACACTTGCCACCTGCTGGATTCAAACCTCTACCTAACTACGTTATGACACTAGAGACGGACGCATTAGCACAACACGCTATTCGCATTACTGGGGAGTGTCCTTTCCCCTGATATACTTGTAGGGTGCTGACATCATCAGAGTTTAGAAAGTGGAATGATCATCCTGTGGTGTGTTTTCCCAGTTGCCAAAAGGGATGTTTTTTTCATACCCACACACTTACCCCCTTCACACACACTTGTCATCTGCCGGATTCAAACCCCTACCTAACTATGTTAAGACACTAGAGACGGACGATTAGCACAGGCGCTATTCGCATTACTGGGGAAAGTCCTTTCCCCTGATATACTTATAGGGTGCTGACATCATCAGAGTTTAGAAAGTGGAATGATCATCCTGTGGTGTGTTTTCCCAGTTGCCAAAAGGGATGTTTCTTTCATACACACTTACCCCCTTCACACACACTTGCCACCTGCTGGATTCAAACCCCTACCTAACTATGTTATGACACTAGAGATGAACGCATTAGCACGGCGCGCTATTCGGATTACTGAGAGAATCCTTTCCTCCAATATACTTATAGGGTGCTGACATCATCAGAGTCTAGAAAGTGGAATGATCATCCTGTGGTGTGTTTTCCCAGTTGCCAAAAGGGATGTTTCTTTCATATACACTTACCCCCCTTCACACACACTTGCCACCTGCTGGATTCAAACCCCTACCTAACTATGTTATGACACTAGAGACGGACGCATTAGCACGCTATTCGGATTACTGAGAGAATCCTTGTCTCCAATATACTTATAGGGTGCTTACATGATCAGTGTCTAGAAAGGGGGACGACCATCCTCTGGTGTGTTTTCACATTTGCTAGGGGTAACATTTGGACCAAGTGTGTGAGCATGCCCAGTTCAGCCTTCCTGTGGCATGTTGTGTGAAAGATGTCTCATTTATCTGTGTGTGAGCATGCCAGTGTGGGCTTTACATATGTTGAACTCTGCAGCCCATCACATTTGTGGATGAGTGTGACCTTCAACAAATACCTCCGGTTTATGGTTGTGTGTTCTGTGCCATGTTGTGTAGTTACTGTCCGAATGCTTTTGTGTGAACAAAACTGGGAGTATACTGTGCCTGCAGGTTTTGCATGGGATACTTTGCACACAATTGTCAACATCCGTTCATACTGACCTAACACTGTAGCACTGTCTAGTGTAGTGTTTCAGTACTTTCACTGTGGCGGTCAGTATCCTGGGCTTCAGTCCTATCACTGATTTACATTTCCATAGTGTGCACAACAGGCTGGTTAAGGTCCAGTTGTGCACATCTGCACAAAGGCAGTGCCTCTACAGACCCTGTTAATTGCTGCCCCATAAGCTTAACAAGTGTAGTCTGCAAATCTATGGAGAGGATCATAATTGAGCTCATAAACAAAGATATAGGGACATGCAGACATTGTACCCATCCCATTTTGGCTTGGTCAGGGCAGATCATGCCTTTTGTACTGGGTTGACATCTTCAAATTGGTCACTTAGGCCATTGTTGGGGAAGGCAGTCCATACAACCTACCTTGGCCTTGCTAACACTTTCAACACAATACCCCACTCAGGTATTGTGGAAAGACCTCACAACTGAAATGTAAACCCATATGTCACAAGATGGGTTGCAAACTGGCTTAAGGACGGGACCCACAGGGTTAGAGTTGCTGGCACTATGTTAGACTCCAGGCTGGTCACAGGTGGTGTCACACAGGGCTCAGTCCTTGGCCACCATTGTTTGTCATGTACTTCCCATGAGAACAGGCCAACATGGGAGGACTTTGGATGACAATGTTAGCAGATGAGTGCACACTGGGCACCATAGTGGACAGTGCATCACACACAGATATCCTTCAGAAGGGACTCACAGTAACTGATAGCTGGTGCCAGGGCCATGGCCTGAAGTCAGAGTGCACAACATGTGTAGACATACCCTTCAGGAAAAGCAAGGTGACCCCAAGCTACCATATTGGTGGCAATCCTCTAAGCACAGAGGAGGTTATCACGGACCTGGGGACCCAGGTTGACAGTCGCCATTCTTCTCAGACTCACATTGCTAAAGTGGCTAGGAAGACCTTCTACATTGCCCACCTGATAAGGATGGGATTCACATCCAGATCTAGTGGGTCATTGTTCCCTGTACTCTTCAGTTATCAGACCGGTGATCAAGTCAAATGCCCTATTCTGGCTGTATCTCACCCAACATCTGCAGCAATTGGAGACACCCTGACTGTCCCCACCTAAAGGATCAAGGAACCACAACAGCTGTCATAAGCTGCCAGATTGAAGACACTCACACTCTATTCACTCACATACCGTCTGCTTAGAGGTGACATGTGCCTGACATGCGAGGCCATGTCCAAACAGAGATTAATGGACATGCTCCACCTCAGACTCAGAAGATCCACCTGAACCACTAGTGCAGGTGACTGACACCTTAGCAGGGATGTATGTTGGACATGTTGTAGGGATGGAGTTATCACTCGGAGACTCCCTATGCTGTGGAATACAATCCTGGTCCATTTGAGGCAGAGCACCTTGCTGGCTGTGTTCAAGAGGTATCTTGACCTAATGCTAGTCGGAGAATGTGTTTGTCCATCAACACATTGTAAGCGTAGTTTGACATGTCATATGTCTTGTTTAGTATACTGTGCCTCTGTCTACCTGTGACATAACATTGATACCCAGGGTAAACCTCCCATCTCCCATCCACTCATTAGGATTCCTGTTGAGGGATCTCAACCAGTGTCTTTATGGACAACCTCTAGTGGTAGTTTACTCATGTGTGGGGTGGCTTCTGTGTTTTGGATAATGCAGTACAGCCTGTCCTATATATGTCAGTGCTGGGGTTCAGTTCCCTCATGTGCATAGCTACCTGCCATTCAGATTGTACAAGGTGCAGCATGTGCATTGATTCCAGCTTGGACATGGCTTTCACGTCAGGCACAGCTTGCATCTGGGTGGACAGCATGGCAGTGTGTGGAGCTGCACTCTGTTTAATCAGACTACACATTACATGTGTTCCAGCTCTGTCATACTCCTGGTGAGGTACTGTTGTGGACTTTACAGGTGCTGGATGTGTGTGCATGAGGTACACCCACAGGGGCTGTTGTGGTAATTTCTACTGGTGATGAAAGATAACTGCAAAACCAGAATGACCTCCCTTAGCTAGATGTCAGACAGCATGGACCATACAATCACAACTGGAAATAGGATTCTACACCTACCACCCTAGAACACAGTAAAGGAAAGACACTACGGCTGATGCTGCTCAATGCCCAAGGTCTCTACCTCAAGCTGCACACACTCTATGCCCTTCTCAGTATGTAGCACATTGATGTCTGTGCTGTGCCTGAAACCTGGTTCACAGTTTCTGACAGCACCCCAGCACTATCGGGTGTTACCTCATCTCATGCATTCCGCACCAGCATCCCGACAACAACAAGAAGGATGGTGGGTGTCCATATTCATCAAGGACACCCTCACCTCATGGTTGGTGGCAACACACTATGCATCGGAGACCATCCAGGTGCCAGTGACCGTAGGCAAGACTGCTCTGCAGTTTGTAGCATGTTACATGCCACCCGCTCAAACTCAGGTACCTCACACAGCTATCCTGCAAACACTGAAGGGGATAAATGTATCTCCAAACACCATCCTACTGGGTGATTCCAACTATCCACATATAGACTGGGATCACTAATCATGCCACAACACTCTAACACAAAGGTTCCAAGAGTTCATACACTGAAATGCCATGGAACAACTGGTCCCAATCGGCTCAAGTGGAGGCAACATACTAGAACACATCATCACAAACATGGGGTCACACTGTTCAACACCAGATGTATACCCATCATTGGTGCGATCAGATCATGGACTACTCTCAGTGGGAGTCCACATCCCACCCACACCCCAGATGGGAAAAGAAACGGTGAAGACCTTGTCAAATGCCGACTTCACATTTCTGAGCACTGGTGTGGTCTCTTTCAAGGCCCCCAGGCCAGCGGACACCATTACCCAAGCCACTGTATCACTTAGAAATGCCTTCTACCAGCACCTCCAGGACTGCATGGTTCAGGCAATCCAAAATAATAATGACTCTTTGTACCACAGGCAAGCATCCAGTCTGGTGGACCCTAGCCATAAACAAGCTGTACAACACAAGGAAGGAGCTACTACACGATAGAGTGTAATCCGTATGGGGGAAGACACCCCTGCTCATTGTGAGTAAAACACTGGGTACCCATACAATCATCCGAGGCATGTTTAGAGAGTAAACCCACTCAGGACTCCAGGGACAATCATGAGGCCTTTTTTACCTATGTTTGAAACCTGGGAGGAAACTCCCAGATATGCTCAGACTTAGTTCAGAATGATGTTGATATCACTGCACCTACAGACATTGGCAACATACTGGCTGACAGGTTCAGTGCAGATTTCCCCCCCCCCAACTGGGGGGGTATGCACACCAGAGGATTGTAGCCGCCCAAACATCTCCACTGCTGGGGTGGGAACTGCTCAATCCAAGGCAGAAAACACTTTATCCATGGGACCTGATGGTGTCCCCGGTTGTGTGCTCCATGAACTCAATGAGTAATTACACCCGCAGTTAGGGCAGCTGTTTAATCTTAGCCTCACCTCAGGATATGTTCCCAAGGAGTGGCATACATCAATGGTGGACCCACCTCACAAAGGTGGTGCCTCCACCAACCCCAGAAACTACCATCCCATCCCTTGACAAGCCTGTTCTGCTAGGCTATGGAGAGGATCATAATGGGAATTCTAAATGAAGACATAGGGGACTTGCAGACATTGGGTCCAATCCAGTTTGGCTTTGTCAAGGGCAGATCATGCCTTTTAAACTTGGTTGACTTTCTCAAAACACTCACCCAGGCCATTGACGTGGGCAAGGCAGTCCACACAGCCTACCTTGACCTGGCAAAGGCTTTCGACCAATACCCCACTCAGGTATCATTGAAAACATCACCAGCTTAATTGTGAACCCATACATCACAGCATGGGTTGCAAACTGGCTAAGGACGGAACACACAGGGTCAAAGTTGCTGGTGCCAGTTTACACTCCAGAGCTGTGACAAGTGGTGTCCCACAGGGCTCAGTCCTGGGACCACATTTGTTCAGTATCTACTTTTCAGAAGTACGAGCAAGCACAGGAGGATTATGGCTGACAAAGTTTGAAGATGACTGCAAACTGGGAAGCATAGTTGGAAACCCATCTGACACAGACATCCTTCAGAAGGGTTTCATAGAGACGGCTAACTGGTGCCACAGCCATGGCCTTGCATTACACACTAAACAATGCATAGCCATACCCTTCAGGAAGAACAAGGTTACCACTACTTCCCATCTAGGTGGCAATCCTCTAAGCACAATGTACGTTATCAGGGACCTGGGCACCCAGATTGACAGTGACATTTTGTTTGACACTCACATTGCCAGGGTAGTTTGGAAGGCCTTCTACATTGGCCACCTCATCATGCAGTGATTCACATCTAGATCAAGGGAGGTCACTGTTCCCTGTACTCATCACTCATCAGACCAATGATTGCATACAATGCCCCATTCAGATTGGATGGGCCCACATATTCCTCGACAGGAGGTGAAAGGGTCTCAAACATATTTCTTATGCTGCCCGACTGAAGGAATTCCAGCTGTATTCAGTCGCCACTGTCTGCTCAGAGGTGACCTGTGCCTGACATACAAGACTATGTCCAACCCAGGATTAATGAACATGCTTCACCTCAAGACCTGTACATCCATCAGAACTACAAGGGCAGGAGACCTAAACCTCAACACAGATATTAATAGGATGTGCTGAAGGGACAGATTCCTCACCCAGAGAGTCCATATGCTGTGGAACAACATCCTGGTACATGTGAGGCTGAGCACCTCACTGGCTTTGTTCAAGTGAGATTGTGACCAATGGATGGGAGATTGCAGGTATACCCCAGGGATAACCTCAGTATCACTGCTTGACAGAGGCACAGCAAAATAATGGGCATATTATCCATCAACTTGCACGGGTGGCAGAAGCCACAAAACTCTGGGCTAGGCTTATAAATGCCCTAGGGCAGATAGTCTAGTATGAACCTGTGAACATAGGCCTTGGGCAGTTCCTGCTATTAGGACAGTGGTCTGCAGCAAGCTATATAGTAGTAGTCGGTTTTAGCCATTGGTTTTGACCATGGCTATTCCATGTTGCTTCTTGTTGTGGTACAAACATGGGTGTGTGGTTATCCATGCTATGTATTGCTAGTCACCCTCATTTTGTATCTTGTTCCATGTGTTTGCACATGTACATCACTGTATGATGTGCAGCTGTTTCCACAGGGTCATATGAGTGGATATGGATGTTAGTTGGGGTCCTCAGGTGTGCATATTGTACATGATATTACATTACTTAACACATGGCATTCATGCCTCAGGTGGTGCTGCAGGGCCACCTCTGTCGGATACACATACTACACTCCCTGTACGTTTGGAAGCAGGTTGTGTCATGTTAAGCATCCCTGTTACTGTATGAGTGAGTCAGAGCAGGTATCAGTCCCAGTGTTCCTACTGACCAAGCATATGTGCTATGCGTTGCCTCTTTGCCAAGGCCAGGCCATACTGGGCACGCCTCCTTCTTCATTCATGCTAACGAGTGCAGACCTGGTTTAGAGTGCTTAAAAGTGCCATTATGGCACTCTGATTGCCATGTCTCGTACTCATTTTGAAAGTCTGCTGAGAAAAATAAATTCCCACTGCCAGTCTCGAACCCAGGACCTTGGTAACATTAGTCTGTATGACCTACCACTAAGCCATGACAGCCATACAAAAGCACTCTGCTAAAATAAATATAACAGTCAATAGTAGGAATTAGTATAAAGGCAATATAGGAGATGTACCATCCAAAGCATGTGAGGCAAAGTTTTAATGGCCAAATCACTGGATTCCCATACTAACCTTCACACTCACAGAACACTGTCAACAGCATACCAGCATCGTCCACGCCCTACAATCTGAAAGGGCTACGCCTATCTCACATACCTTTTATAGCAGTGTCCTGAAATCACAGTGAGACATGCAATCAACACACACCTGGCTGCATGCAATTAGCAAATGCTGCCTTACAATTGGTGCAGGGTTCATCACATGGACCTATGCAGATACCTACAAAAGCATTCAGTACCCACACTCCACTCATGCAATACAGTCATTGCACAAACCTAATGAGAAAGAGAGAGAGAGAGAGAGAGAGAGAGAGAGAGAAAATATACAGACAGCCAGCAGCAAAACAATGAGTAGCAAACAGCAAGCAGCAAGCAAGCACCACTGACACAGCAACAGCTGCCACAAACACAGGTAATGCAAAGTAGCAGGTTAATACTGTGTTTACTGTGACACCTCCAAATGTATCATAGTTCACTATCTATAGCTCTGTCCATGAGATAGGTTTTGTGTGCATAGTCCTGAAATATACACATATGTAATATTGCTGTACATGTTGCCCATACGTGACACTTCCGTAGCTTAGAACAGAAGGCCAGTTGTGCATATGATGCAGTACATACCAGGGTCAGTAGAGGTTACTCCTCATTGGTGTGGGACCACTGTGTATGTATGGCACTCTTCAGGTACACATCCTGTAGTATGGCCAGGAGTAATATCAGTCTGTAATGTGGTGCCATGTCCTCCTGGGGTGAATGTAGCACACATCCAGGGATACCATTCTGTAACAGTGATGCTATGTGTCCTGCAATGTTGAGGTGGCCCTCACCTGGACATGTGAGAGGATAGGGAGGTTACAGTCATCTGTGATAACTAATTCCACTTGTGTAGGAGAATGGGGGATATCTGCACCTAAACTGTCTGCAACAATATTGCCAATATCTCAAACATGTTTTCCATACGGAAATGCACACACAGTAACATAACACATCCACACACTTGCCACATTCAGGCTTCAAAACACTATCTAGGTATATTCTGGTACATCTGCATGTTACAGTAGCATGTAGCACTATACTGAGTAGTGTCAGTTGTCTGTTGCCATGTTGTTTGGATAGAGTAAAAGGAGCATTTGTTTATCCTACTTTGTTTTGTGGACATTACTTGAAGTGTAACCTTACATGCATCATTGGTAACAACACCTTCTGTGTTGTTGTTCTGTTTGTACAGGGTGCTGTCAACATCACTGTTTGTTAAGGGAAATGTGCACCCTGCAGTGCATAGCCCCATTTGGCAAAAGAGACATCCCACCCCGCCATTGTGCACACACACCAACCCCACCCACAGTAAAACGCATACGTTCCATTTGCAAGGTCCAAACCCCTACCTAGATGTGTTATGACTCTAAAGGCAGACACATTAGCAGAGTGTGCTATTTGCATTAGTAGGAGCAATCTTTTCCAATGCTGTACTTAGAGGGTGCTGACATCATCTGTGTTTACGAAGAGGGATGTGCACCCTGTAGTGTGTTCTCCCAGTTGGCAAAAGGCACCTTCCCTCCACAGCGTTATGCACACACACAAACCCCACTCATACTAACACACATACATTCCCGTAGCAGGATTCAAACCCCTACCTAACTATGTTATGATACTAGAGACGGACGCATTAGCGGAGCGCCCTATTCACATTTTTAGGAGATTTTATTTCAGTTGATCTACTTATAGGGTGCTGACATCATCAGTGTTTAGAAAGTGGAATGAGCTCCCTGTGGTGTGTTTCCACAGTTGCCAAAAGGGATGTGCTTCTCATACACACTTATACAGACACTTACCCCCATTCACACACACACATGCCACTTGCTGGATTCAAACCCCTACCTAACTATGTTATGACACTAGAGACAGACGCATTAGCAGAGCGTGCTATTCGGATTACTGGGAAGTAGCATTTCTACTGATCTACTTATAGGGTGCTGACATCTTCATTGTTTGGAATGGGGAATGTGCATCCTGTGGTGTGTTTTCACAGTTGTTAAGAGGAACATTTGAACTAAGTGTGTGAGCATGCCCACTTCAGCCTTCCCATGGCATGTTGTGTGAATGATGTCTCATTTATCAAAGTGTGTGAGCATGCCCAGTGTGAGCTTTCCATATGTTGAACTATGCAGCCCATCACAGTTGTGGATGAGTGTGAACTCCAAAAAATAACTCCTGTTTAAGGTTGTGTGTTCTGTGACATGTTGTGTAGTTACTGTCCAGATGCTTCCTGTGAACACAACAGGGATTATACTGTGCCTGCAGCTTTGCATGGGATACTTTGCATACAATTGTTAACATCCATTCATACTGACCTAGCACTGTTGTACTGTATAGTGTAGTGGTTCAGTACTTTCACTGTGGTGGACATTATCCTGGGCTTTAGTCCTATCACTGATTTACATTTCCATACTGTGCACAACAGCCTCTTTAGGGTCCAGTTGTGCATGTCTGCACAAAGGCAGTGCCTCTATGGACTCTGGTAATTACTGCCCCATAAGCTTAACAAGTGTAGTCTGCAAAGCTATGGAGAGGATCATAATGGAGCTCATGAAGAAAGATATGGAGGACATGCAGACATTGTAACTGTCCCAGTTTGTGTTGATCAAGGGCAAGTCATGCCTTTTGTACTTGGTTGACATTATCAAAACAGTAACTAAGGCCATTGATGAGGGAAAGGCAGTCCATAGAGCCTACCTTGCCCTTGAAAACACTTTCAACACAATACCCCACTCAGGTATTGTAGGAAACCCTACCAACAGAAATGTACACCCATATGTCACAAGATCAGGTTTCAAACTGTCTTACGGACAGGACCCACAGGGTTAGAGTTGCTGGCACTATGTCAGACACCATGCCAGTCACATGTGGTCTCACACAGGGCTCAGTCCTTGGCCCCCTATTGTTTGTTATCTACTTCTCAGAAGTACAGTCCAACATGGGAGGACTTTGGCTGACAAAGTTTGCAGATGACTGCACACTGGGTGCCATAGTGGACAGTGCATCAGACACGGATATCCTTCAGAAGGGGCTCATGGACACTGATAGCTGGTGCCAGAGCCATGGCCTGAAGTCAACTTGCAAAACATGTGTAGTCATACCCTTCAGGGAAAGCAAGGTAACCCCAAGCTACCATATAGGTGGCAATCCTCTAAGCACAGGGAAGGTTATCATGGACCTGGGGACCCAGGTTGACAGTCACTGTTCTGATGACACTCACATTGCTAAAGTGGCTAGTAGGACCTTCTACATTGTCCACATGATCAGGAAGGGATCCACATCCAGATCTAGTGGGTCATTGTTCCCCTGTACTCTTCACTTATCGGACCGGTGATCTGGTACACTGCCTTATCTGGATGTATCTCACCTGACATCTGCAGCAAGTGGGAGACCCTGAATGTCCCCCAACAAAAGGATAAAGGGTCTCCAACATCTGTCATATGCTGCCAGATTGAAAACACTACAGCTCTATTCAGTCACATACTGTCTGCTTAGAGGTGACATGTGCATGACATGCAAGCATGTCCAACCAGGGATTAATGGACATGCTCCACCTCAAAATCTTCAGATCCACCTGAACCACTAGTGCAAGTGACTTACACCGTAGCAGGGATGTACATTGGACATGTTGGAGGGCTGGATTTATCACTCGGAGACTCCCTATGCTGTGGAATACAATCACGGTCCATGTGAGTCACAGCACCTTGCTGGCTCTGTTCAAGAGGTATCCTGACCTGTGGATGGGAAATCATAGGTTTACCCCGGGGATCGTCACTGTGTCACTGCTGGAGACAGGCACGTCAAACTAATGGGCACAGTACTGTTTCCATATAAGGGTTGGCGACGCAACCCGACTCTGGACTAGGCTTAGAACTGCCTTGGGGCAGATAGCCTAGTATGAACCTATGAACCTATCTGACCATGTTGCATTATGTTCAGATGTGAACTACTTACAACGGCCTCAACCAACTGCAGTAGTGTATTCCACAACATGGGTGTACATTGGCAAACACTACCGATGTGCCCAAGGCCATTTCTAATGGTTATTGGATAGTGTGTTTGTCCATCAACACATCATAAGTGCAGTTTGGCATGACATATGTCTTGTTTTGTATACTGTGCCTCTGTCTACCTGTGACACAACATTGATACCCAGGGTATACCTACCATCTCCCATCCACTCGTTAGGATCCCTGTTGAGTAGAATAAATGAGTGACTCTATGGATAACCTGTACTGGTAGTTTACTCATGCGTGGTGGTGGCTTCTGTGTTATGGATAATGCAGTACAGCTTGTCCTATGTATGTCAGTGCTGGGGTTCAGGTCCCTCATGTGCATATCTCGCTGCCATTCACATTGTACAAGGTACGGCATGTACATTGCTGACAGCTTGGACATGGCTTTCTACATCAGGCACAGCTTGTGTCTGGGTGGCCAGCATGGCAGTGTGTGGAACTGCATTCTGTTTAATCAGGCGACACATTACATGTGTTCCAGCTCTTTGATACTCCTGGTGAGGTACTGTTGTGGACTTTACAGTTGCTGAATGTATCTGCTGAGGTACACCACACAGGCGCTGTTGTGGTCATTTGTAATGCTGCTGAAAGATAACTGCAAAACCACAATGACCTCCCTTAGCTAGATGTCATAACCCTCATGATTAGGTTGGTATATGGATTGTTGCTGTTAACCCTACAGCCACATTTTTGTCCAATGCAGGATATCTATCACCTTGTGTTCCCCATTCTGGCATTACATGTTAGGAATGTCATGGGTCGACACCTATGTGGGAATTGGTGGTCACTTACTGGATTATCCACAGAGGCTGACTATACTGTTTTCACCATTTAACATGCTGACATGGCTATGGCACCAGCTGTCTGTTTCTATGTGGCACTTTTATGGGATGCTTGTGTCAGCTGGTGTATCAGATATGTCAGGCGGCTTGTTGTCCTCTACAAACATGTTCCAGCACAGTCCTTACTTGTTGGCCTGTACCTATGGGGCATATATACCAGATGGTGAAGGTCCCAGGACCAAGCTTTGTGGGATGCCTGTTATATGTGGTTTGTAGTCTGACATGGCTGCTGCATGTCTGACCATGTCAGTTCTGTCGTTGGTCTGGTTTGCAACCCCTCCCATGACATTGGGGTGTATATATCAGCTGGTGAGCAAATCTATACGGAACACATAGGGTATTATACAGAAGGCTTTGCAAGGTCCGGCTACACTGTGTGGACCACATTGCCCTCATCACTGACTTCAAGTACTGTTTCAACTGAGTCACACATGTTTAGGGGTGGGGTCTGCACTTTGTAAACCCACACTGGGTAGGGTCGTGTGTCATTAGATCCACAATATCATTATGTCTGTGGTACATGCTGGTCCTTTCCATAGCTGTGCAGACCAAACCTCTCATGATTCTGTGGTGGTTGTTTTTCCTATCCATTCAGGAGACACCTTTGTTGAGAACACCCACTGTTGTTGTACACTGCTCTTTGGTCGTACCCTGTGGTAAGGGTGACATAATGTCAGGGAGGCGGCAGTCTGCTGGGGAAGGTTTTTGGCATTATGGGGGTTTGCACTGCACCTGTCAGGATGTATTTTGGCCATATCTGTGTGTGTCTGGTATGTTGTTTGTAATATCGGTGTGATCCGAGCATATCCAGGAATCAACAACATGCTTACTACCATCATTTGCAACAGCCTTGGGGTTATCTGTAGTGTCCTGTACAATCTGTATCATAATGGGTTCATACTAGGCTACCCCCTAGGGCATCTGTAAGCCTGCATGTCCATTTTGTTTGATGGATTCTGGGGAATTGTTTACACCTGTGTCAGTGCTAGTATGATACCAGGGTATAGTGACAAACAGCTCAGAAGCTGACTTCACACTTCTTCGGACTGAAATGGTATCCATTAAGCCCACTGGGCCAGTGGAAACCACAACACACAATGGTGACTCCTGCACAGACACTTTCTACGGACATCTCCGAGTAAGCATGGACCATGCAATCACAAATGAGAATGACACCTTCACCACCAAGGGAAAGTGGCCTGTCTGGTGGACCCCAGCCATAAACAAACTGTATAACAGATGAAGGATACTAATGCAAGACAGAGCTACATCTCCAGAATGTAAGGCAGCTGTGATCAGCAGTAGTAGAAAGCTACATTCTCACATAAAGACACCCAAGTTTAACTTGGGGACATAAATCACCACAGACGATGAAGGTAACCACACTGCTTTCTTCAGTTATGTCTGACGCCTGGGTGGGAACCCTCATATATGCTCAGATTTGGTACACAACAACTTATATCCCAGGGACCTGACAGATATTACTGACACCCTGGCAGACCAGTTCAGTGCAATGTACCCCCTCCCTCACCCCCAAGACATGATAGTTATCACAGCTGTATGTAACCTCACTGTCATCCTGGATGTCCATGTGAGAGCCGCAGTCAGCAAAGACGAGAACACAGCATCAATGGGACCTGATGGTATCCCCAGTTGCATGCTATGTGAACTACAGATGGAGATAAACTTGTATATGCAGATCCTATTTAACCTTAGCCTTGCTACAGGATCTGTACCTGAACACTGGCGTATGGCAACAGTGGTCCCACTCCACAAAGGAGATGCCTCCACAGACCCTGGCAGCTACCACCACACAAGCTTAAACAGCCTTGTCTGCAAAGCTTTGTGAAGGGTCATTATGGAGCTTCCACACAGAGACATTGGTGTCCTACAGACCCTTGATCACACCCAATTCAGCTTTGTACAGTGCAGATCCTGCGTTTTGCACCAAGTTGACTACTTTGAAACTGTCAGTAGAGCCGTTGATGAGGGCTACACAGTCCACACAACCTACCTGCGCTTGGCTAAGGCCTTTGACACAATACCCCACTCAGGCATCATAGACAAGCTCAACAGCTGAAATATAACACCATATGTCACAGCATAGGTTGCAAAATGGCTCAGAAACAGAACCCATAATGTCAACATTGCAGGTGCCTTGTCAGGTTCGAAGCCAGTCACAAGTGGTGTCCCACAAGGTTGTGTCCTGGGACCTCTCTTATTTGGTATTTACTTTTCAGATGTGAAAGCAAACATAGGAGGGTTGTGGCCGACAAAGTTTACAGATGACTGCAACCTGGGCACCATAGTGAATACATCAGCCAGCACACACATCCTACAGACTGCCGTCACACTGACAGATAGCTGGTGCTGGACTCATGGCCTAAAACTGACTGCGACTGATGTGTAGCCATCCCCTTTGGGAGGAACACAGTACCCACAGATCTGTACATAGACAGCAACCCAATGAGTACAGGAAACAAATCAGACAGCTGGGGACACATGTAGATAGTGACATCTCATTTGACACCCATGTTGCCAAAGTTGTTTGACAGACTTTCTATCTTGGCCACCTTATCATGGAGGGTATTCCATCCAGACCATAGGAGGTCATTGTACCACTATACTTCTCCCTCATCAGGCCCATGCTTGAATACAACGCCCCATTTGGTATGTACCTCAACCAGCACTTGCAGCAGCTGGAGAGACCCCACAAGTACCTTACCATGAAGATCAGGGATCTACAACACATGTCATATACTTCCAGAATAACTAAAAGCAAGCTTTGTTCAGTGTCATACCACATACGTACAGGTGACCTATGCCTGACATACAAGACCATGTCCGATCAGGATTTGGTAGACATGCTCCACTGCAAGCAATCCACATCCACCAGAAACATGGGAGCTAAAGATTTGAACCTCAGCACATACATGTATTGGACATGCTGAAGGGACAGAGTCATAACTCAGAGGCATCTCAAACTCTAGCAGAGTATCCCAGTTCATGTTAGACAGAGTACCTCACTGACTCTCTTCAAGAGACATCTGGACAGCTGCATGTGGACAGGGGCACAGACTGGACAGAGGCATAGTCACATTATTCAATTATGTAAGGTGGTCATAATGTGTCACTACTAAGTCAGAGGCACAATATTTCGTATCTATGCAGTACACATATTACCACTATGAGGGGTGACAATAGCAATATTCATCAAGGACACCCTCACCTCATGGTTGGTGGCAACACACGATGCATTGGACACCATCCGGTGCAATTAACCATAGGCAAGACTGCTCTGAAGTTTGTAGCATGTTACAGGCCATCCTCTGAAACTCAGGTACCTCACAGAGCTTTCATGAAAACAGTGGCGGGATACATGTACCTGCAAACACCATCACACTGGGTGATCCCAACTATCCAAATATAGACTGGGATCAGTACTACAGCCACAACACTCTAGCCCACAGGTTCCTAGAGTTCATACACTCACATGCCATGGAAGAACTAGTCACCATCCCCACAAGAGGAGACAACATAGTAGATCTCATCATCACAAACATGGGCTCACAATGTTCAACACCAGAGGTATACCCATCATTGGTGAGATCAGATCATGACCTACTCTCAGTGGAAGTCCACATCCCACCCCACCCCAGATAGAAAAGACCACAGTGCAGAACCTCTCAGAAGCCGACTACACACTTCTAATGACTGTTGTGGTCTCTTTCAAAGCCCCCAAGCCAGCAGACACCATTACCCAAGCCACTGTATCACTTACAACTGCCTTCTACCAGCACCTTCCAGACTGCATGGATGAGGCAATCCCAAACAAAACACAGACTCGTTGTACCAGAGGCAAGCGTCCAGTGTGGTGGACCTCAGCCATGAACAAGCACTACAACACAAGGAAGGAGGTACTACAAGATAGAGCGATATCCGTGGAAGGGTAGACACCCCTGCTCAATATAGGTGAAACACTGAGTTCCCGCATGAAATCATCCAAGGCGAATATTGGGAGTAAACCCACTAAGGGCTCACGGGACAACAATGAGGCCTTTTATACATACGTTACACACCTGGGAGGAAACTCCCAGATATGCTCAGAATAGGCTCAGAATGCTGTAAATATCACTGAACCTACAGACATTGCCAACATACTGGCTGACAGGTTCAGTGCAGATTTCTCCACCCACCCTCCACCACAACTGGAGAGATATGTATGAAAGAGGATTGTAGCCCCAAACATCTCAAATGCTCAGGTGGGAACTGCTCTATCCAAGGGAAAGGACGCAGCATCCATGGGACCAGATGGTGTCCCTGGTTTTGTGCTCCATGAACTCACTCAAGAATTAAACCCACAGTCAGGGCAGCTGTATGATCTTAGCCTCAACTCAGGATATGTTCCCAAGGAGTGGCATATGTCAATGGTGGACCCACTTCACATGGGGGTGCCTCCACCGACCACGGAAACTACCATCCCATCAGCTTGACAAGCAGGGTCTGCTAAGCTATGGAGAAGATCATAATGGAAGTCATAGATGAGGACATAGGGGACTTGCAGACATTAGATCCAACCCAGTTAGGCTTTGTTGAGGGCAGATCATGCCTTTTAAACTTGGTTGACTGTTTCATAACAGACACCAAGGCCATTGACAAGGGCAAGGCACTCCACACAGCCTACCTTGACCTGGCAAAGGCTTTCAACACAATACCCCACTTGGGTATCATTGAAAACATCACCAGCTTAAATGTGAACCCATACATCACAAGATGGGTTGCAAACCGGCTACGTGACAGAACAGACAGGTTCAGACTTGCTGGTGCCATGTCACACTCCACAACTGTCACAAGTGGTGTCCCACAGGGCTCAGTCCTGGGCCCACTATTGCTCAGCATCTTCTTTTCAGAAGTACAAGCAAACACAGCAGGATTATGGCTGACAAAGTTTGAAGATGACTGCAGACTGGGAACCATAGTTGGACACCCATCTGACACAGACATCCTTCAGAAGGGTGTCATAGACACGGATAACTGGTGCCAGAGCCATGGCCTTACATTACACACTAAACAATGCATAGCCATACCCTTTGGGAAGAACAAGGTTACCACTAGTTCCCATGTAGGTGGCAATCCTCTAAGCACACAGGAGGTTATCAGGGACCTGGGCACCCAGGTTGAGAGTAACCTTTGTTTGACACTCACGTTGCCAGGGTAGTTAGGTAGAACTTCTACATTGCCCACCTCATCATGCAGGGATTCACATCTAGATCCAGGGAGGTCATTGTTCCCCTGTACTCTTCACTCATCGGACCATTGATTGAGTGCAATGCCCCATTCAGCATGTATATGACCCGACACCTATGGTAATTGGATGGGCCCACAAATTCCTCGACAGGAGGAGAAAGGGTCTCAAACATATTTCTTATGCTGCCCGACTGGAGGAATTCCAGCTTGATTCCGTGACTTACCGTCTGCTCAGAGGTGACCTGTGCCTGACATCCAAGGCCATGTCCAAACCTGAGTTAATGTACACGCTTCACCTCAAGACCTCTACATCCATCAGAACTACAGTGGCAGGAGATTTAAACCTCAACACAGATATTAATAGGATGTGCTGGAGGGACAGATTCTTCAACCAGAGAGTCCCTATGCTGTGGAACAACATCCTGGTACATGTGAGGCTGAGTACCTCACTGGCTTTGTTCAAGTGAGATCTTAATCAATGGATGGGAGATTGCAGGTATGCCCCAGGGATAACCTCAGTATCACTGCTTGTCAGAGGCACAGCAATATAATGGGCAAATTATCCGTCAGAGTGAAGGTGCGGCAGACTCCACGGAACTCTGGTCTAGGCTTATGAATGCCCTAGGGCAGATAGCCTAGTATGAACCTGTGAACCTGTGAACATAGGCCTGGGGCAGTTGCTGCTATTAGGACAGTGGTCTGCAGCAAGCTATATAGTAGTAGTCAGTTTTAGCCATTGGTGTTTGACCATGGCTAATGCATGTTGCTTCTTGTTGTGGTAACAACAGGGGTGTGTGGTTATCCATGCCATTTATTGGTAGTCACCCTCATTTTGTATCTTGTTCCATGTTTTTGCACATGTACATCACTGTATGAGGTGTGACCCTGGTAGTGTCAGGGTGCTGATGTGCGCTTTGACCCTGTTTTCTATTACAGCACTGATATGTGCATTCCCTATACTGTGTGCATTTACACTGCACACATCTTGCTGTTTATACCTTTGCCACTGGGTAGCATTACATCTAGGTTCCTATCCCTTGTGATAGCTATGAGGTGGGTTTGTGTTTTTGTGGTTTATGATTGGTGAGGGTGGATGTTAGTCATGGTCCTCAGGTGTGCATATGATACATGGTATTACATTACTTAACACATGGCATTCATGCCTCGGGTGGTGCTGCAGGGCTGCCTCTGTTGGATGCACATACTACATTCCCTGTACATTTGGAAGCAGGTTGTGTCATGTTAGGCATCCCTGTTACTGTATGAGTGAGTCAGAGTGGGTATCGGTCCCAGTGTTCCTACTGACCAAGCATATGTGCTATGCGTTGCCTCTTTGCCAAGGCCAGGGCATACTGGGCACGCCTCCTTCTGCCTACTGGGACAAGGTCAGGTTGTTCCTCCTCCAAGTCACCCCCTGCCTGTTGTGGCCTTGGCAATGGTGGGGGGATGTTTGGCCCAGCCCTGTGCTGGTCCTGCTGCAGCTGTTTCCGCAGGATCATATTATGTAGCATAGCACATATCATGATCATTTGGGTACATGTAGTTGGTGTGTACTGCAAAGCTCCACCAGACGTGTCCAGACACCGGAACCGTGACTTGAGCAGCCCAAACACACGCTCTATGATATTACATGTTTGTGCGTGTGCCTCATTATGGCGTTCCTGTTCGGGTGTGTGTGCATTTCTGATGGGTGTCATCAGCCACGGCTCAAGTGCATAACCAGCATCCCCACTAGGTGTCCGTGTGGGAAGTCCCCATTGGCAAATGATTGGTACAGCGCCAGATGCCAGATGTGGGAATCGTGGTAGCTACCAGGGCAGCCAGCACACACATTCATTATTATGCCCTGGGCATCACACACGACCTGGCAGTTGATGGAGGGTATCCCTTGCGGTTAATGTAGACTCTACCCGCTCACCGGCTGGTGCCTTGATGCGTATGGCGTGCAGTCTATTGCACCCAGCACCTCAGGGTATCCCGCTATTTGCTGGAAGAGACGCATATTGCTGGACACAACCTCACGGTCACTAGGGACATATATATGATCACTGACATGTGGTGACATGGCATCCAGGAACTGGTGCAGTACCCTGGAGGCTGATGCCTGTGATATCCCCATCATATCGCCAGTTGGTCTCTGAAAGGTACCTGTTGCTAGTATTCTTAGGCCAACACATACCTTGGTTTCCACTGGGATGGGTTCCCCTCTGTTGGTTCTGTGTGTGAGGCGTGGCCTGCACAGCTCAACAATCTGCTGCAGGAGCTCTCTGTCCACTCTATAGCTCTACTATCTCCAGCTCATGTAACCCATGGTAGGTGACCCTAGGCCTGTATACTCTTCTCCTTCTCCTCACTCTGGGTTGTCTGTCAGCATCTGCATTATCACCACCCTCGGCAATTCGCCTATGTCTGATTATAACAGCTATGGCAGCCCCTAGCATTTCTGCTCTGAGTTCAGCTTTTTTCAGGTTTCAACTCTGATAGCTTAGTTTCTGGCAGTATCTCTTGTGAGAAACAGCCTGCACTGCTCTTTGTTGTGTTTTAAGTGCTGGGTTGGGCTTCTAGTCTGCCTGTGTAATTGCCTGCTTCTAATTGTTTCCACCAATTAACTTTAGTAGTATCTTCTGGCAGTTTCCCTGTATTTTGGTTGTTTCCTATTTCCTCTCTGTTTCCTGAGTGGGAGCAGTGTGCACACCGCTTAAACACGCTCACAGTAACTTAAACGCTGTACACATCCCTACACGGTGTTACACGCACACATCCTTACACGGTGTTAGCTAGGCTGATTCATGCTAAAGCAGCACACCGCCTTACACACGCGCAGCGCAACCCGTAGTAAACAATTTGCAACACGCTTCCACATGTAGAACCTGCCTCACACGCGCACACACCCGCGCATGCACGTATATCAAGAAACTTAGAGTGTAGGGATAGCGTATGCCCTCAATTTCTTGACATTCCCAGTGTTCTGTTGGGACACACCTCCCTCCCTGATGTCTGTCTGTCATCTCTTACCTTACATTGCCCTCCAATCTGGTACATTTCTTTCTATCCTTCTCCCAGGTGATGTCACCTACCTCTTACTCTGTTCCTCCCCTTCTCTAACTCTTACACGACTCAGAAAGTGCTCATTACTTATGTGGCAGTGTGATTCAGTATTGTAAGCCTCATTTACATAGGATTGCCTAGTAATGCTTAGTTACATATCTTACACGGAGCTTCCCCTTGACAACCACTAAACGGAGGCCATATTGTTTTTGCTCTGCAAGTCCCTCCATTGACGTTTCATGTAATATATAAATCCCACAACTGTGGGCTTATAAGCTTCGGTTTTCAGTTTTAGGTAGCGCACCCGTTTGCTGGGTGTGCGCTACAGTTAAACACATAAATCCCGTGAAAAAAAAAGTTATATAACTTTTTTGCAACATTTTCATGCCAATGGCCACATATTTGGCCATTGGCATGCTTAATGTAACAAATGCACCCTTTATTTGGAGCTGACATAGCTCCGTTTTTAATTTTGCAGAAATGTACTCAGTTGTCAGCTGAGTACATTTCTGTTAACACGTCCGTTACACGGACTGGTTTGGGCTTCGTGGATCGCTCACATACCTCATTTGCATATCTTGGAGCTGCAAATGAGGTATTGAGCATTTCCACCACTCGTGTAAGAGACGTGTTAGCTGTCTCTTACACGGAGATTTGGGCTGTTGCTGAATCAGGAGGCTTACACGGAGGCTTACACTACTCTTAAACTCAGTGTAAGCCTTCCTGAATCTGGCCCGTTATCTTTCAGTTTCAGTCAACAGGAGACAAGATGACTTGACTAGGAGACTCTCTGTGTTGCCTTGAAAGAGAGAGAATTACTAGGGTTGAGATGTAGAAGTGTTTTATTGTTTTATGACTTCCAGAATCTGCAAACATTTGAAGGCTATGTATTTTCACAGATAGATGCTAAATTCTAGCAGTTCTTAGCAATGTTTGTTTTTGAGACTGGAAACTGAAGTCAGGTGACAAAACATGATGTCATGCTGCAAGTATCCCAGCAGTAATATTTGATATTAATTTAAGAACTCCCTGAGAGAATGACTGTGCATTTTATATTTTGTCTTTGACCTGGAAACATCCACTCACAACATCTGCACTTGCCTTGCTATAAGTAAGTTAACTAGGCTACAATAATTTCTTTTAGATTCAGTAATAAATACAGCAAAGATTAGTTTAGATGTTTTCTGTATTTCTTTGAGACTCTCCTGCAATGTTGTTTTACATATTTCTTGTGATTTTGAACTCTGAAGTCACTGTGAATACATATTTAGTATTGTCTTGTTTTTTTATAATTTATTATTAAATATATTTAAACGTTTCAACTGTGGCTTCCCTAAGTAGAGATTTAAGTGCTTAGTGTACTTGAATATCTATTTGCTGACACTGTGAGCCACTCTTAATAGTCCCGCTCTTGGTCAAACTACCATTTGGATTAATAGTAACATTACACAGTAGGATTGGACACCCTTTGCTAAAGACCTTAAAGTAGCTGATAAGTAGTGGCTGGTGGAAGTGGAATCTACCTTATAGTCTAGGCAGAAGGGGACATAGCTGCTAAACCTGTGCCAGCCTTTCCCAAGTGTGTTTGTGTGAAAAAATAAAACCTCAAAGTGTGTGTGTCTATCAGCTACTTAAGCATGGACATAAACACTGGTTGGACAGAGAGGGTGCTGAGGTCTTGGTTTGGCCACTCAGCTGAGAACTCAACCCTATAGCTGTGCCAGTGGGGAGTCTTACTGGGGATATTGAAAAAAAGGGAGAAACCAGCCCCAGACTGACTGGTTTCTGTGTGCTCTTAAGAGAAATTGCACTTTACTGTGTGTGTACTTGTCATCCTCACAGTGTGTACATTCCCCGCTGTTACCAGCGGTGAAGATTGAGGCTCCTTGATTACGGGCCAGTATTGGGGTGTCAGATATTAATTGGTGGTCAGTGGTGGGATAACCACATGACATATTAACTGATTGGCAGTGGATATCCACATATTATGATTCAGTGGTGTGGATATTGAATTCCTGTAGCCTGTAAACACTGGTCACTAAGGATGGTGTTTGTACTCTCAATCAGCCACACAGTGAACATTCAGAGTTTCATATCATAACTATTTTATGTTTTTTGTTAACTTAGTTAGTCAGGGAGAGCAGGCAAGGATGTCAGTAGAGGAGTATAGCAAGATGACAAGGAGCTAGTTGGCTGAGATGTGCCAGGTTAAAGGACTGGTGCCTGCCAACCTGGCTAAGGCAGAAATTATTGCAGTCTTGGTCACAGCTGCATCATGGAGCAGCAATCTGGAGGACAATCAGATTGGCCTTGGGGAGGTACAACTCTCAGAAAATGGGCAGTTCAACCTTTCCATAGAGGACTTAAAAATCCATCTGGAATTAAAGAGACTTGAACTGGAAGCCAAATGTTTGGTAATAGAATCAGCTGAGAGATTGTGACAGGAGAAACAAATAGAAGCAGCAGAGAGACTCAGATGTCTGGATGTTGAGGAGAATAAGAGGTGGAGGCAGCATGAAAAGTAGATGCTGACTCTTCAACAAGATCATGGAGGTAATGGTGAAGGGAGTAACTGAACCCCAGAAGTAATAAAAGGCAGTACATTTCTTCCACAGTTTGCAGAGGGGAATAAATGTGATAGTGTCATATGTTTGAAATTGTATGTAAACAGTATAATGTTGACCAAGGGTTCTGGGTATGATTCTTGACCCCCTTACTCCACTGTAGAGCTGTAACTGCTATGTCTAAATTGGCTGATACTGATTGCTTAAATTATAATACTGTTAAAATTTGTTTTTTAAAGTGTTTTAAGTTAATACCTGAAGCTTATAGAAAATGTTTTCATGAGCATAGAGGCAAGGCAGATGAAAGTGTGTGTGAATATACTGCTGAACTAAGCACTTATTTTCATAGGTGGGTACGTGGAGGTCAGGTCACCACTTTGAAGGGCTGGCAGACCTTTTGGTGAGGGAACAAGCTATTAGCACTTTGCCTGAGAGTCTGGTTAGCTGATAGGGAATGTAACACAGCAGATGAGTTGAGGAAAAAGAACACCTATACCTAGCAAGCAGGGCATCACTGCCCATGAAAGGGATACCAAGTGCTGTTCATGGGTCTAAGGAACCCATGGTGTGCAGCCTAAACCACTCCAAGAGAGTCCAACAGTGGCATGGGAAGACTCTAGTCCAGGTACACGTTCAGGACCAAGGGTTAAATGCTTTAAATGCAACAAGCGGGGCCATGTAGCATATAGATGACCATGGAGGCAAGGTGGGGAACAAAAGATGGGAGAGCCAGTAAGTGGGAATGACAGAATGCCAGCAGTAAGTTGTCTCAAGACAACAATGGTACCAAACTACCACAAGAGGTTATATTCTATCTTAGTAAATGGGAAAGAGGCCTCTGCTAAGAGACACACAGCCTCTGACCTAACCATTGTGAAGCCTGCAATGGTTAAAGAGGAGCACTACTTGCTTGAGCAGTCTAGTCCAGTCAGAACTTTAGAAGGGACCCCATTCCAAATACCTTTGGCTAGGATTCACCTTGACTGGAAGGGTGAAAAAGGAAGCCAGCATGTAGGTGTGTTTGAGAATATCCCTGCAGATGTCCTGATAGGGAATGATTTTGATAATGCAGTACCTTGTGTGCATGCAGTGACATGCAGTCAGGCTTGGAGACAAGCATGTGGGTCTGATAGCCTGAGGGGCACCCAGAAAGACTGCTGACTTGAAGCCAGGACTGGTGTGGTGGTCACTTCAGAGAGGAAGCTACCCTGTAACTTTGAGACTGAAGGTGAGCCACAGCTGCTTGTGGGTACTGATGTTCCCTTGGACAGAGTGACTGCAAGGGCAGAACAGAATAATAGTACCCAGGCTGACAGTGAGGCACACTGTCAGAGATTACCAGACTTCATGTGGAAGGGGAGCTAGGAAGGATTACAAAGTGAGAGCTGAGACAAGCTCAGCTCTCAGACCCTCCTTTACAAGGCCTGAGGGAGGTAGGTAGTGAGGCACCTAACTATCAAGGAAATGGAGAATCTGTATACTGGGACAAAGAATTATTGTATAGAGAGTGGACCCCTGAGGGAGGGCTAGAGGTTGGGAGAATACAACAGTTGGTAGTGCCAAGATCCTACCATCTGGAACTTTTAGCCATAGTGCATGATATTCCCTTTGCAGGTCATATGGGCATAAAACATACAGAGAGATGTATTATTCAGATCTTTTATTGGTATGGGATTTCTAGAGATGTAACAGGGTACTGCAGTGCCTGTGAGTAGTGCCAAAAGGTAGGCAAGGCAGGAGACAAGGTGAAAGCTCCTTTGATGATTTTGTCTGTGATTTAGGATCCATTTCAGAGGTAGCTTTGTATATTGTGAGGCCTCTGAGTACCCCAAGTCCACAAGGAAAAAGCATATATCCTAGTGGTAGTAGGTTATGATACCAGATACCCTGAGGCAGTGGATCCATCCTCCATTGAGGCAGAAAAGGTGGCAAATGCTTTGTTCAAGATTTTCAGCAGGGTAGGTTTCCCAAAAGAAATACTGACTGACAGAGGGGTCAATTTTATGTTAGACCTGCTGGCTTGTCTGTGGAAGCACTGTGGGGTGAAGCACCCACAGACCACCCCCTACAATCCCCAGAGTAAGTCTACACTCAAGATGATGCTACGGGCATTTGCAGACCAGTTTAAGAGGAGAGGGACAAATATTTGCTCCATCTGTTGTTTGCGTACATTGAGGTGCCCCAGGAATCCACAGGTTTTTCACCCTTTGAGTGTCTGTAAGGGCATGGGTTAAGGGGACCTCTAGATTTGATTTGAAATAAGTGGGAGGGTGAGTGTGAATCCCACAATGAGTCTGTTGTGGCATATGTCCTAAACCTCAAGACAAGGCTCAGAGAACTCATGGGCTTGGTCCAGGAGAACCTGACAGAAGTTGAACAGCAGAAAAAGGTCTGGTATGAGAGGAATCCTCGAGCTAGAGAATATGCTGTGGGGCAGCAGGTTATGGTTCTCATTCCTGTCAGACACAACAAGCTGCAAGCAGCTTGGGAGGGACCCTTCAAAGTTGTAAGGAAGGTCAGTGATGTTAACTGCATGGTAGAACTGTTAGGCAGGAGTCAGCGGCACAAACTGTACCATGTTAAAATAATGAAACCTTACCATGATGGAGCGACTCTTGTGCTGAGTATTTGCAGTGGATGGCAGGAGGTGTCTGAGGGGGATCTATGGCTACAGGGAACCAGCCAGCCCAATCCAAAATTACTATGCTCGAGTCTAGGTTTGCAGGCATATGACAGGACAGTGTAGAACTGTACTGAATTCAACAATGCAAGGCAGCTGGAATCTCAAGAGAGGGAATGGGGTAAGGTATTTCTAGATAGACAATGCTCACAAGCAATGTTTCTCAAGAGTCACTTGAAAAACTAGCTTGAGATTTCGGGGGTGGGAGGAAGAAATGTCACAAAAGGAAATATTGCCAGCCCAGCTATCTGGAATTTTGTAAATAATTATATGTCATTTAAGAATATTAATATGATTCATATAGAAGTGTGACAGAAGGAGATACTGCCAGCACATTATCTGGAATTTTGTAAATAGTTGTATGTCATTTTTGAATATCAGCAGGATGCAACTGCTTGTGTTACCACTATATTAGAACTGTATGTCATATTGTATAGATATGTGTGCCGAAGAGATACTTTTATACACTACTGTAATTGTTTAGATGCATGTATTCAAACAGGAGATTAACATGCAAAACTTAAGAATAGTTGAGCTTGAAGTACGTTATTGTTGGGCCATAAACACAAGGTGTTATCTTTCAGTTTCAGTCAAGAGGAGACAGCATGTCTACACTAGGGGACTCTCTGTGTTGCCTTGAAAGGAAGATAATTACTAGGGTTGAGATGTGGAAGTGTTTTATTGTTTTATGACTTCTAGGATCTGCAAACACCTGAAGACTATATATTTTCACAGGGAAATGCTAAATGCTAGCAGTTCTTAGCAATGGTTGTTTTTGAGCCTGGAAACTGAAGTCAGGTGACAAAAAGTGATGTCATGCTGCAAGTATCCCAGCAGTAATATTTGATATTAATTAAAGAAATCTCTGAGAGAGAGTGACTGTGCATTTTGTATTTTGTATTTGATTTGGAAACATCCACTCACAACGTCTGCACTTGCCTTACTGTAAGTAAGTTAACTAGGGTACAGTAATTTATTTT